>NW_004949144.1:928124-941403 GCF_000317375.1 Microtus ochrogaster
GGGGAGATGTAGAGAGAGCCCGCCCTTTGGGGGCGGGACGGCCTCGGGAAAATCTCTATAAATTGGTGTGCACAAACGCTGGTGACCCCTTCTTCCTGGCTCCTATTTCTGGGCATCGCTGGAACTTCGGTTGCGTGAGTGCTCCCTTATATTAAAGTTGGTTTTATATTATACCAATTGGCCTGAATTAATTTGATCCGCCATCAGACTCTTAACTTGCTGTTTTTGAATGCTCTATTCAAATTTTAATATTTTACCTAGATCATATTCTTCTTTTCCACCTTTCACACAATTCTTTATGAAAACTAGAGTTCATGGAAATAGCACAATTGGAGATTCATAAAAATGACAATTTGGTGTCATTCTGAAATTTTGACACTTAAACATTTATAGACATAATTCTTTGGATGGCCATGAATCTAATAGGACAATGAGCAGTATAAATGATATGAAAAGATAGGGTAAGATTTATATGTATATTCATAGACAAGGCTAACCACATTCATCTACAATATACACAAAGCTGCATGTCATAATGAAACCATGAATTTTCACAACTGTCAGTAGTCTAAATGATTCATCAAACATCTTTCTGTTCCTGAAGAGTCCTCTGCTTACTCATTAACAGGCTTTGTATGTCTAAACCAACATTATCACCAACCCTAATAGCTATAGTATCTCCTTTTATAAGAAGAGAATATAATTTTTTTGCTATGTTCCAAGAAACTCTGTAATCTATGAAACTAAGCTGAAAGCCATAGTTTGGAGTTGGATGCATGAGAGAGGTTAAAAAAATCATGAAAACTCCAATAAAATATGACAATTTGTCAATAAAACCTTCAGAGTTTACTCAAGTGGCAAAATAGTTTTATTAGGCAGTTTTCAGACAAATACCTACAAAGCCAAAAACAGCTGAAAAGCCTCAATACAGGGAAGAAAATTTATTTCTTATGTCATTTTTAATATCTTATTATCATTGTTTATTTCAATTCATTTATCTTTTATTTAATTATACTTTGACAATTTCACATATATATGCATTTATTGTATTCATTCCTGAGTTTCCTCACCATTTTCCCGAAATCTCTGCACACAGCCAAAATCCTTTCTTCATGTCTACCTTCATATCTATATCAATATTCCTATCTATATCTTTCCAACTATGAAGCATGTGGGAATATTACTAGAAGACTGTTGTTCTGGAATTAAACAAATACCTCATCCTTGGCAACATTTAGCCTAAAAATATAGCTTCAAAGCTGTCTTACATCTCTGTAGTATAGTATTTTAGACATGCTTGAACCCTGGACTCACACTCCAGCACATATATAAATACTTCATTTTACCTGACACATGTTACTTAAACTTCAAAAAAAAAAAACTATGTATTTACACAGATTATAGTCCAACCTGACTTTGTGGTTTTTAACAGATAAAAAGATCAAATAAGTATCCATTTTCTCTGAAGTCCATTTAAGAGTAAAAATCTGACAGCATGTCCTTGTCAATGTCTTGTTATGTGATCAAGTTCCTGTGAGAAAGAGAATTTAGGGGTACATGTTGTGTCATGTGGCCCTTTTATAATACACAACATGATCCAATAAGGTCAGCACTCATTAGGTCTAACATTTAACAAGATTTATTTATTTCATTTTGTGTAAATGGGTTGGTTTTGCCTGTATGTGTGACTATGTATTACAGGCATGTAGTGCCTATGGCAGAGAGAATAGAATATCTGGATTAAGAAATATAAGTTGTTGTTAGTTACTATATGGTTGATGAGACCCAAACCCAGATCCTCTGAAAGGGAAACAAGTAGTCTTAACTACTGATCCATCTCTGCAGCCCCAATGAAATATTAACTTTACATATCAGCCCTTCTAAATAGAATATTTTATGCCTACACAAATACATATAGAAATTGTGTCATAATTGGATCATATTGCTCAGTTTCTAAGACCTCATGATACAGTATTGACTTCAAATAGCATCAAGATGTTGATGAAAAATATGCTTTTCCTATCTACTGATTAAAGTATATTTGTTGAATTTCTGGAAAATATATTATACACCTAGGTTATTAAGGTGATGTTCCTGAAGGAAATATCATCTGTCATCCCCAAACGTCAGATAGAGAGCCTGAAGTATTTCCTGGCATGTAAGAATAGTAGCTGAATCTTGTAATGATATCTTAAAGCTGTGTTTGTATAATACACTTGGCATTTTCATAAGCACACCTTTGCATGCCAAACCTGTCAAAAGAGTTATTAGGAAAATATGTAGATCAATTTCTTAAACACGAAGCTCATTCAAAATAACCATTTACTTTATTCCTTTTTCTTAAAGAATTAGTTTCCATAAATAAATAATTTTTTGATTAAGAGAATGTTAAATGATTTGTTTACCATTTATTATCAAGCAAAACCCATAAAGAAATTGAAAGAACAAAGGGGGAACCTGAACTAAGTCACTAAGTAAACGTTTATACCCTCTATCATTTGTTCCTGGCTTGGAAACTGACTCTGCCTTCTTCATGTCCATTCTCAATGAAAACCTTTCCTCTTGGAGCAAAAGACTCCACTTTATTAACTAGTGGACCACAGACAGGCTTCCTGTAACATCCTCTTTCATTTTAGTTAAGAAGAAATGTTCTAACTCTAACATAGTAAAATTATATACAAGGACAATTATTATCCAAAATTGTGCAAAAAAGAAAACAAAGTTACCAACTTTAACAAACCTGAAACTACATACAGTAAAAATTATCAAGTAAGATGTCCTTACATTTAGATTGGTACTGTCAAGAGCAAATAATTCTCATGACAACAAAAACCTGTGTTATTAAAAACATTTCAAATACCATGTTCTACAGATATTTGATGGGTATGAATTGCCTACCTTTCTGAAGTATATGTCTGTATACCTGTAAAACCTAGCTAATATGATTTCTTTATTATCCTAAATAACGTTTAAGGACTGCAACTTCACATTGCATAAATGAGCAAGCTGTATAAGTTGTATAGGTCATATCTTATGAAAAAATAGAAGCAAATGAACAGTATAAGGACAATAACCTCAAATTTGTAACAATATAGAAAATATTAAAATGAAGTCTAAACATATATAAAGTATAACAATAATAACATTGAATTTGTATCAATATATAAATTACCTTAAACATAAATAGAAACATATGCAGTATTAAAAAGTATCCTTAATTTCTATCAATATACAAAATGTGTACTAATGTAAGTAGCTTAAAAATTGTAAATTTACTGCACGAATTAAGTAAAAAATTAAAGACTTATTAGGAAAACTTTTGTGAGTTGATTCTGAAAGAAAAATTAAAACTTTGTAAATCAGCAGGATTTTGGTACCCTTTACTAACGATAAAATTTCCTCATTATGAACAGAAAATGAACATTGAGAAAGAGCTTGTGGTAATTTTTTTTGGAAACATTAACAGCAAACATCCTCAAATCAAGAGACTTCAATTTGAAAAAAAGAACTGAATGGATTCTCACTCACACTCTACAGGAGAATGAACGCATCCAACTAAGGAATCTGAAGACAACTTAGCGATCAAGGTGTCTGAAGATAAGGAATGAAGTATCAAAAAAAAGTGCCAAGAAAAAGAGTAAACTGGCTTATTGGTATACCACATTTTACTAGGATATAATTTCATGTATCTTTCATCCCTCAAAAAACCAAAAAGAAAGAAACAAAAAAAGAATTTAAAAAAGATATTTATCACATGAGTTCTTAAATGACCTAAGGAACATATGGGCAGAACAGATTTTACATGGGAACACAACTCTCAGATTTTCTTCTGGAACCAGAGAAGTAGAAATCTGAAGAAAATATATGTGGTAACACATTAATCTATGTTAAAATATAATCCTTATTATTTATTCTCTCAATCTGTGTATGATTGTTGTGGAAGTTTAGAAAATGTATACATTGTAGTGGGAAGTAGAAGGTAGAAGTTGTGCTTTCTATGGAGACTATTAAGTCCAAGTTATACATTCCAGACATGGATTAATTAAGGGCTCTAACAACCTCCAGGTCACTAAGAGCCTGGGGCATCCTGCCCATCATTTAACCTCACCTTTGTTAAATGTCTTTTTGTGAGTTGTTCCATAAAATGTTTTGATTATGCCTCATGAGTTCATAGATGACTTTTTTGGGGAAGGTTACAGAATGGTCTGTTTCACAGATTGCCAACACTGAAGAGGTTCAAGGAAAGGGCAAATGTTTGTATCATTTCATAGAGTCTGCTGTCCTTTTCTAAGATCCACCAAACCAAGAAAAAGACCGCCTTCCCCCAAGAAGCACTTGTTCCACAATACAGAATGAGAAGAAATCTACCTAGGTATCCCCATGCTCCTTGTCTCACTCAGATTTCATTTTCCTTATTAAAGTATAAAACTGTCCCTTGTGTCAGGATCACCTCCAATGAATATAGGAGCCTAACAAAGGCATATTTTAGGCAGACTCCTCTTCCTGTCCATCAGTTTCCAAATAACAGACACAAAGACATATTATTATTTATAAATGCTTGGGAATAATTAAGGCTGTTTACTAGCTAATTCTAATATTTTCAATAAATCCATATTTTTACCTAAGTTTGGCTATGGGGTTTGGTAACTTTTCTCAGTATGGTATGTTCATCTTGTATTTCTCTGTGTTCGCTAATGACTTCTTTAATTCTGTCCTTCTTCCTCCCAGTAATCTCTGTTTGGCTGTATTGTCTATACTTCCTGTCTGCCTTCTAGCCTGTCAGTTCCTTATGTATAAACGACATATTAACCAGGCTAGCTTAATATGAAACAGCAAATTTTAATGAAGGGATAGCTTACAACACCAGGGATCCAGTGATGAGCAGGAAATACAAAAAAGAGACCGGTGGGGCTCACGCTCGCGAAATTTATATGTAAACATTAGCCTGAGGTGAACATGCCCCATAATGGGCTGGGCTATCCCTACATCTCCCCCTTTTGATGAAACTAGCACCAGAAATAAATATACATATAACAAAATTGACCTTAAATTTATATCAATGAAGCAAAATTTATATCAATGTAAATTATTCATATCTATATCACATCCACTTTAAATGTAAAAGGACATTATAAACAATATTTGGGAATATGGGCACAGTTATTTCTCTCCAAACTGCTTCCTGCTGAATGAGGGCACTGTTGCTTAGGTCTTTCATGGTATAACCTGTGTGCTAGTTTCATCTCAGTTGGCAGTTGAGCGAAGCAATTTTCTGAAGGTGTTCACAGCAACCCTTCAGGAGGGCGTGGTCCATCATACCATATTGGAATAGAAGGAATCCACAGACTCTCACCCTCTGTGAAAAGAAAATAAGAAACTCCTTTCCAAAGCATCATGTCCTTAGATCCAAATTTCGAAGTCAAGGCATTTTCAAAATATCTATGTTGGATTAGTTCATCAGCATTTATAAACAAATATCTTTTAGCAGCTGTTGCTCTTTTCTCAGCATTCAAACAATTCAAACAGAGCATAAGAGCATATGGTATCAAGATTCTCTGTGTATTTTCCATCTTTGTGTGGCTTTACTTTAACCTCTATTTCTTTTATTTTTATTTTTTGAGACAGGTTCTCTGTATATCTTTGTCCTGACATACCTCTGTAGACCAGGCTGTCCTTGAACTGGCAGAGATCCAGCTGTCTCTACCTCCCAGGCATTGGGATTAAAAGGCTTGTGCTAACACACCTTGAAGTCACAGAGGTCAATCTACCTCTGCCCCTTGAAGTCTCAGGGGTCAATCTGCCTCTGCCTCCCAAGTGTTGGGATTAAAGGTGTGTACCACCACACCCAAACTACTCTATTTCTTTCTTTTTCTTTTATACTTTTAAGAACTTTAACCTTTATCCTGCATATATTTTTTAACACACTGCAAACCATTTAGAGGTTTTCTTTGTCTTTGAATCTCTCTTTACTGTATATCTCTCTTTTTCTGACCATACATGTCTTTAATTTAACAAGAAATATAGGTAGGATTAAAGCTGTGGCTTTGCTGGCTGAATTCATCCCATTCTTTAGCTTTTCAGCCTCATGGCAGAGGTACCTGCTATAGCCATTTTTATTGCCACAACCCTGTGGCATTTTAAGGTCCCTGCCAGCAAGCAGGCTGTAGCATTCTGCTCACAGACCACACTCAGTCTGACCTCCTGCCTGAGAGGTTGCACTTGCAGGACAGCCCAGAAAGCCGGCATTTTAAAACAGCACAACGTTTTTCCTGCTAGGGCTGAAAACCAAAAAGCATGCATTCAGTTTTTCATCAACACCATTTAAGTGTTTTGTGGCAGGACCTCTTAAAATAGCTGCAAAGTTTTGCAGCTAAAGCTGAGTAAGGAAGCCTCTCTCAGAGAGAGCACTTGCTTGCCTCTAGCAAGCAGAGCAGAACCAAGAAATTGCTGTTACCAAGAAAACATGCTTTACTCTATTCTTTCCCAAGTTTTCTCAGGCTTTCTGTGAATTCAATTATCCAAGTCTGGGCAATATTTGTAAAAAGAGACAGCAGGCTGCTTCCTGCCACCCGGCTCCCGGGCGCCCAGCTAGCTTATGCCCCGAAATAACAACACACAAACTGTATTCTTTAGAAATTTATGCCAGTGGATTATGCCATCAAAACCATACTTAAAGTGTGTCAATATAATAGTTGCAAAACAATTTCCATTTTGTCTCTGTTTCTGAGAGAGCAAGAATCTAGAATAAGAGAAGAGAGGAGTTTAAAAACTATGGTGAGTCACCATTGTGTTCTGAAGACCATTCCCAGATTCTGTGCTATATCTTAACTTGCTCTTAACTACTGAGCCACCTGTGATACTATGCCAACAAAAGGTCTTTGCTGGTATGACCTCCTCTAACTAGAATTAATTCTCAAGAGATATAATTCCATAGAGAATTATATTGGATTGAAATTTCAGCAAATATTTCTGGAAATCAAAAACTTTCAGACTATTCAATGACTAAGGCAAATGCAGTAGTATTACTCTTAAGCATTCCAAGTACAGTTGGATAAAAACAAAGAGGAAAAGTCAAAGGCTGTTCAAAGAAACAAAATTTTTACAGAAAGAGAAAATCCAAAGCATCAGAACCACATAAAAGTTATAAGAAAGGGGCTGGAGAAATGGCTCAGAGGTTAAGAGCACTGGCTGCTCTTCCAGAGGTCCTGAGTTCAATTCCCAGCAACCACATCATGATTCAGAACCATCTATAATGCCTGCATGAAGGCATACATGCAGGTAGAACACTGTATACGTAATAAATGAAATATTTAAAAAAATAAAGATATAAGGGAGAGGCTCTGTATTTTGAAAAAATTGAAAAGCAAACAATGGTCTCCAATAAACTCAATTTTGGTTGTTTTACATATGCAAAAAGTGACAAAAATAAGCGAATATTATGTAATTGGTAAGCTGGCCACATATCTATAAGAATGACAAATGAATTTTTTTCATCTTGTAAGAAGTTAATAAGTAAACTTAAAACAACAAGAAATAAAAAGGAAATGTGGAGATGGAAATAAATACAGGGATGCAGTAAATTTCAGTTTTCTTTAGAGTTGCAAAGTATGATTTGTGGTTGATATGTAAAATATAGCACTCTTTGGAAATACAGCAAATATAAAAGTAAAAGTAAAGTATTCCACCACTGTAATTGGAGCCTGGTTCTAGGAGAAATTTTATGACATGAAAGCCAAATGAGATTCTTTTGTGAAATTATAAGTTGTAAAGAGAGCAAGACATGTCAGTGAATGACTTTAATCTCGACATTCCAGGAACAGGGTTAAACTGAACTCCGAATCTGATGCCGGTGAGATCTGCAGAGTAAAATCCAGTGAAATCCTTTTTTGAAAATATATTAATTAGATTTTGGAAATAAGCACATGCCTTCTCACATACTTATTTTACTTCTAGATTATTCAATGAAAATTAGGTTTATTTTATATTTTTAGAGAATGAATAAAAAATGTCTAACTGTACTCAAATAATATCTAAATGATAAATATTTTGATTTATACATGGTTGAATAAAAGGTTAGGAAACCAAATAAGCAAAATATTGCCAGAAGAAATAAAATACCTCTTGAAAAATTGAAACTCCACATGTAGAAAAATACACAGATATCAATCTATCCTAAAAATAACTCATTCCAAATTTAAAACACTTTTAATTTAACCTATTTTAATGAATGGAGAAAAATATGAAACTGTTTAGAAAATTACAGGGAACCTTGAGGCATATACCTAGAACTTTCATAAAATGATTTGAGTAAAAACAGAAGATCCCAATTAACAAAAGTGATTAGATGTAATTAAAGGGTCCCACCATGAAAAATAAAATATAAGGAGGGAAAATAAAAACTCTTACAACCTGTATATCACACAGGAGACTAATATTCAGAATGTACAAAACTCTCAATACATAGAAGTTAAAAAATATTAAAAGGATTTTTTTTAATATTCTTGTTTGTGAGCCAAGCCATTTCTCTACCCCATATTGTGGGTATGCCACAATAGGAAAAATTAAAGACAGCTAATAAATACTTTGTAAATATTCAACATTCACAGTTTTCTTAGAAATGCAATTTAAATCCCTGAGGCTATTCCACTTGACATCAGTCACCACAGTCACCATGATTTGAGAAAACAACAATGAGTATTGCTTATAATGTGAACAAAGAGGAAGACGTTGAGAGTGAAATTCAGATAAAAAAAAACTGGACTCAAAACATGAACTTCAATGCAGAATCCACACAAGTTAAAACTGGAACTTCCAAATGTACTGGTTCCATATTTTGGGCATTTTCTGTAGTTCAGTAAAAAATGGGACATGGAAGTATCTTTTTGACTTGATGAATTTAAATTATCCATGATTGTAACCAGAACAGGGATAGGTGTGTAATATGAAAAAGCCAATCCTCAACTGTTTCAACCACTACAAGTTCTTAGGAGCCTGTTGCATATTGTGTATTTCTTGGCCAACCTTAAAAACTAATGACTGACAGTGTTCCTCCTCAGCTGCTCCACAAACTGTTTGTACTATTTCTGCTGAGTTTCTAGGTGATATTTTTCTAACCTAAAACCATAATCCCTTTCACAAGTTGCTGACACTGAAAAAGGTCAAGAAAAGGGCTCAAGTTGTGTGATATTTGACAAAATCAACTTCTTTATTCCATGACCCACCTAGCTAAGAACAAAGCTGAGTTCTGCCAGAACAGCGAATGCCTCAGCTGCCCACACAGGAGCATGTATACCTAGCTTTCTCCCCTCCTCCTCCTCTGACCAGAAAAAAGTTCACCAAGGGCAGCTCTGATCAGGACCCCTCATCTGCAAAACCTGCCCATCTTGTATCTGCAGACACTGGAAAACTATCCTGTCAATATACACTGGGCATTATTCACAACACTCAACTCTCTTTAACTTTCAACTCCATGAGCTCTGTGAGAGTGTCTCAAGTTTTATAGAACCCAAGAAAATTACCAAATACAAACACACTGCACATTCAGAATACATCTATTATCAACTTACTTGGTAAAAAAAAAATACAAAAAAAAACCACAACTGCTTTCATTACAGATTTTCATATCATCTATAGCAATTATTCAGTGATTTCTGTTTTGTGAGACTATCTCCGTATGTTTTAAAATGGAGCATCAAGCAAATTGATATGCATATCACAGGAAAATTTCATGTGGACGAAGTATAATCTAAATTAACATCCATGTGGCCCTCTGTGCTTTACATAATCCACATAGTATTCAAATTTCTACCAAACCCATACAAAAACTAGGCAATTATGAAAGACTGATATTGTTTCAGACATGAATGACCGCCCATTATATTTGTACTTTTGTACCTCTCACAACAGAAAAAAAATAGGATCATAGAGTAAAACAAAATAGTATCATTAGAAGACCCATTTAAATACAATATTTGCTAAGCATTTTGTTCTTTCTTTGGTTTTTTGACATGAAGTTTCTTCATGTACCAGGCTTAAAAGTCCCAGAACGCATTCATAAACATGGCTGCTCAAGAACTCACAGAGATTCAATTGCCTCAGAACAAAAGTGCTGGGATTAATATGTGTTACACAAAACCATGTTACCTGCTAATCAAAATTTCTAAAAAAAAAAAAAAAAGTGAAACTATGCTCATGAAGACTAGTGAAGCTATCTTTGTGATTACTTGTCCTACAGTTACTTGGAATCTCCATTGCTACTTTTCTTTCTATAACACAGAGGAACATGAAGAATACTATATAAAGTCTTCTAGGTCTATGATAACATAGCTTCTCTAATTTGAACCAGATCTGGGGAATTCTGGACCGCCTTTCTATGCCCAAACAGGCTTTCACTCTTCTTTGTCTCTTACTATGCTTCTCTGCTTGGTGTCCTAACTCTGTAGAACTTAAAAAAAAAAAAAAACAAAGAACAGTCAACTCTGTATTATATACACGATAACACATGGGTGTAACACCATAAATGAATACTGAATTGAAAAGTAGGCAAAAATCTATCTTTATCCTCAATGGCAGGAAGAATAGGAACAAAAATATACATGAGTATGTATAAAAGCAAATTCCATCTCAATTACAACTAACACAGTCAGGGTCATGGTTATATCACCTGGAGCTTGAACAATCACAGAACTTTACCTCTAATATCTGGATGTTGGCTGTGTTACATCAACATTGTTGTCCAACTTTCATATTTTATTATTGAGAACAGAGACATTGACAACCTACTCCCCATGCATCCTGCTAGGCTAATGTCCCAAACAAAAGTCAGGGATGCAATGTATCCTGCAGTGTTAGGTCAGGTCACCAGTAAGGACCTGAAAAGCGCCTTTGTTCTACCTTCCTTATAAAGACTCTGGCCTTACTTCTCCCACCACAGACTTGGAAGCAACTCCAGAGGCTCCTCCAAGATGCTGGTGGTCCTGCTTACAGCAGCCTTGTTGGCCCTGAGCTCAGCTCAGAGAGCAAATGCAGGTATGAAGTAGGGTAGACGTTGGTTCTGTGAAATTGGAGTTGGACAACACACTGAAATACAGGGCTGGGAGAAACGTGAAAAGATGAATAAAAAAACTGAAGAAAAGGATTAGCAAAACATGTTGGAATCTTTATATTTTCATTTTGCACTGGATCTTAAATGTTGCTTATGGTAAAATTTAAGAAATTATTTTATAACAAAATAACATGAATGCATTTGTGAAAAGACCTTTTTGGTGGGGCATGATGCATGGGATTATGATACAGTTGACAGAAAGAAACTCAGTTCTCAAGGAGTTATGAGAAGCCAATACCCAATAATGGTAACCTGACTGTGCAGAGGAGAGTGAAAAGTGAAAGAAGTAAAGGTATGTCACTGATGCTTTTGAGAGAATGAATAAAGTAATAAATTTGAAACTGTATAATTTTTGAGCATTGTGTGCATGCAGAATTGTCTGTGTATATGTGTACTTGTATGTGTGAGAGAAATAAGGAGGGAGACGAACAGACAGACACATGGAGATAGAAATAGAGACAGAGAGAGAGAGAGAGAGAGAGAGAGAGAGAGAGAAACAGAGAGAGAGAGAGAAACAGAGAGAGAGAGAGAAACAGAGAGAGAGAGATTGACTATTTTTTCACATTCCAGTCAGAGGATAGAATATTGTCAGCAAGATTTGTATTTCTACTATATGATTCCAGGAGCTTAGTACAAGTCGTCAGACAAGAACTTTTACCCACTGAGATATCTTCTTGGGACTCCTTCCCTATTTTAATGACCCACATGAAATATTCATTTTCTTCACAAAGTATTTACAGCAATGTTTATTTTTACTTCATGTATGAAATACCTGCAGATATGTATCATATAGCAAAAGAAGGTCATGAAGAAAAACATAAATAATATAAACCTGTCAGAATGAAATTCCTATATTAAAATGAAGACTAACAATAAGGGTTGTCAGAGATACTAAGAAACAAAATAGTCGTTGTTCCTGATCAAAGAAACCAATCTGTCAGCAGTATCATCGGTATGGTCCAAGAATAAAATACTTCTTAGTTGATGTAAAGATGTTATTGAAAGCCATTTGTATTCCCAGCTGAAAAATATTGTAACTAAATTTTCACTACTCTTGTGCTTATTTTCTAGAGATCATCTATGAAGACTCTACTACTGAGATCTTAGGTAGGGCCAGATTCATCCTATATTAACCATTTATGCATGATTTACTTTTGTAATTATTCAGTTCTATAAAATCTCATAATTTTTTTTGTTTTGTGAAGTTAACATGTGACAGCTTACCCTGAGAGATATAGGAAAGCTCCCCTGGGTTGTCTCTCGGTCCTAGAAGATGGCAATACACTGGAAGAGTAGGAAGCCAGGTTTTAGACCAGGAACATTTTGTCTCTTCCACAGATGGAAGAAATAATTGCATATGATGAGCATATTGAATGTCCTTATTTAAAATCTTCCATGATTCTATGAGTTGGTCAAAGAACTTTTTCCCATTGATTCTTTTCATAATTATATAATTCCACACTAGATAGATATGTAATTTCGCAGATCTCAGACTCTCTCATCTTTTTAAAATTCATTTTTCTCACTCAGCTGTGCATCCACAAAAGCACTGCAGGAAAACTGAATGAAACATTTGTTAGTCTCTTTCCTATACTTCTTTCTGTTCTCCACTTGGTTATAGAACCAAAAACAACATGGTACATTTAAGAATAGAGCATTGCTGTCACTTTAGGCTACATTGCCTAATTCTAACTATTATTAAATATCATTAAATATCATTAAAACAATCCTTTCAGTTTTGTCACTTCTGACTGAGAATTGTAACAAAAGTAAAATCACCTTTAATGATCAAATTTAAGAAGAAATATTTGCCTGAAGAGTTGAGCCATAAGAAAGTTATATTGATAAATATTTAAGAATTACATTTCAAAAAGAATCAGGCTCATATATTTAGGAAGGGTATTCTGACAGAAAGAGAATATAAGTTCCTTCGACACGGATCTATGTCTCTGCAGAGGAAGAGCAAAAGAGCCAGGGCAATAGTGAACAGCCTCAGAATGCTGAGGAAGGTGATGAAGCTGGAGATGATGAGGATGACAGTGGAGAAGAAAAACCACCAGAGAAACCACCACATCATCCTCGCCCTCCTAAACCTGGAAAACCACATGGCCCACCCCAGGAGGGAGATGAGAAGAAACCCCGCCCTCCTAAACCTGAAAAACCAGAAGGCCCACC
>NW_004949144.1:941503-959138 GCF_000317375.1 Microtus ochrogaster
CCCT
Organism: Microtus ochrogaster; assembly: GCF_000317375.1. Taxonomy (NCBI): domain Eukaryota; kingdom Metazoa; phylum Chordata; class Mammalia; order Rodentia; family Cricetidae; genus Microtus; species Microtus ochrogaster. The sequence goes on from NW_004949144.1 coordinate 941,508, forward strand.
CCTAAACCTGAAAAACCAGAAGGCCCACCCCAGGAGGGAGATGAGGTGAAACCCCGCCCTCCTAAACCTGAAAAACCAGAAGGCCCACCTGCGGAGGATGGTGAAGAAGAGGCAAGTAACCTCGAGAAATTTTCTGCATAAATTAAAGGTTCATCAGCACGACAAAATAAATAGGACACTTTATCATTAAAACAAAGATGTGAGATTCCCTCTGCTTGCAGTGAATACCAATGGTTAATAGGAAGCTTCTTTGGGCCTATAGATAGGGCAGAGTAGAGCTAGGCAGGAACACTAAACTGAATGCTGGGAGAAAGAAGGCAGAGTCAGTGACAAGCCATGGAGTTGCCAGAGGAAAAAGGCACGGGCCCCAGCTAGAATACTGCTGGTATGTCACGACCTCTTGGTGATGAGCAACTTCATGTAGATGGGTTAGTTTAGGTTCTAAGAGGTATCTAGCATTGCACTTAAATGGTTGGCCAAGCAGTGATTTAAATAATATGGTTTCTGTGTGCTTATTTTGGGGCTGAACACTAGGGAACAATTGAATAGCCTCCTGCCAACAGCACAGTCCTAAAATCTAGAGATCACCACCGACTTCCAAAAGGCAAAGATATTTTATACATCGAAAACATGAAAGTTCTCTATACCTTGATTTCTGTGACAAATGTGATTTAAAGTCAAATGTCTATCAAATGTCTGAACGCTTACATCAATAGATATCCACATAACTAACAAATATCTCAGATAATGTTTGTATTGCTTGCTAGATCTTTCTACTCCCTTACCTTATTTATCTGTTTATTTGTTGCAGGAGAAGTAGACATCAGTTACTTTTAATGTCATTTCAAAGAAGCAATGATGTTTTAAGAGAAACTTCAACACTCCAATAAAATATTTAGCATGCAATTATTCTTTGTTGTTTTCTTAGTCTGAGCATGTATGAGTGAAATCTGGGGACTGTGGCCAAACCTAAGGCAATTATAGACCACTTCATTCAGTTTCATTAGAAAAGGTCCTACTTTCTCCATTTATGAATCAGTCCACTATCATTTGAGAGACCCCTTTTTTCTTCTTACCAGGAGTTCTGCCCACAACTTTGCTGTATTTCCCACACATTTCTGATGTTATCAGGAGCTTAACATAAGATATGATTTCTAATAGTAAAATATATAAACAGATAAAACTACATAAACATGCTCTTAGTATATTGTGCATGTTTTTGACCAGAGCCCTATAGAATAGCTGCCCAGGAGAACCTGCAAAAGAATTTTTGTTACTTTTCTGATGTGTAACACTCTGTTCACAATTTACCTGTTAGGAAGTTGCTGTTCGTGTAGCTGGTGTTCTTTTGGACATTCAAGTGTCAACGAGCTCACATTCTTCCTCAACTTGGACAGTCCTACATATGCAATGTTTTCTGTAGGCCAGCTGTTCATTGTTTTCATCTCCCTAGAATTTTTATAAATATGTACTTGGTTTTAATCTGCATATGAAATTTTTAAATATTTTATGTATACCTTAGAGCATCTTTCCATCTTAATTTTTTAAAAATATTTATTTATTTATTATGTATACAATATTCTGTCTGTGTCTATGCCTGCTAGCCAGAAGAGGGCACCAGACCTCATTATAGATGGTTGTGAGCCACCATGTGGTTTCTGGGAATTGAACTCAGAACCTTTGGAAGAGCAGGCACTGCTCTTAACCTCTGAGCCATCTCTCTAGCCCCATCCATCTTAATTTTTTATGGTTTGTAAATGGTCACTCATTCATTTTTAAATTTTGTTGAATTTTAACTGAAAGGTAAATACAAAATATTTAGATATTCAACGCACTGAAAATTCTTAAACTAAGCAAATAGTTGAGCCTTAATTTTTAGACTCTTAATTTGCTGTTTTTGAATGTTCTATTCAATTTTTTTTTCATTTTACTTAGATTATGTTCTTCTTATCCTCCTTCCAAACAATTTTTTATGAAAACTAGAGTGGTCTTCATGAAAGTAGCACAGTGGGAGATTCATAGAAATGACAATTTGGTGTCATTCTGAAATTTGACAATTAAACTTCTGTTGGCATAATTCTTTGGATGGCCATGCATCCAATATAGCAAGAGCAGTATAGATGAAATGCCAAGATAGGGTAAGATTGATATGCACATTCATAGACACAGGCTAACCATATCCATGTACAATATTGACAAAGCTGTATGTCATATTGAAACCGTGAATTTTCATGACTGTCAGTATTCTAAATGATTCATCAAACATCCTTCTGTTCCAGAAGAGTCCTTTGGTTAATCATTAGCAGGCTTTATATGTCTAAACCATCATTATCACCAACCCTAGTAGTTATAATATCTCATTTTATAAGAAGAGAAAAAAATTTCTTTGCAGATATTCCAAGAAACTCTGTAATCATTGAAACTAAGCTGAAATCCATAGTTTTAAGTTGGATGCATGAGAGAGGTGAAAAAATCATAAAATTCCACTAATATATGGGAATTTGTTAATAAAAATATCATAATTTACTCAAGGGGCAAAATATTTTATTAGGCAAATTCCTACAATTAGATTATCCTGGGGAAAAAGCTAAAATGTCTCAATACAAGGAAGAAAATATATTTCTTATATTCTTTGCCTTTAATATCTTAACATGTCTACCTTCATATCTATATCAATATCCCGATTTATATCTATCCAACCAAGAAGCCTGCTGGAATATTGCTTGAAGGCAGTTGCTCCATAATTTAACTAATACCTCATCCTTGACAACATGTAGCCTAAAAATATAACTTCAAAGCTGTCATACAACTCTGTAGTAGAGTACTTGTTGACGTGATTGAGCCCTAGACACAGACTCCAGCACATAAATAAATACTGCATTTTACCTGACATAAATTGCTTAAACTTCAAAGAGAATATGTATGTTTTCAGATTACAGTCCAATATGACTTTGTGTTTTTTAACGGCTCAAGTCACTGTTCTCTGAAGTTCATTTAAGAGTAAAAATCGGTCAGCATGTTCTTGTCAGTTTCTTTTTTTTTAAAATATTTATTTATTATGTATACAATATTCCACCTGTGTGTATGCCTGCAGACCAGAAGAGGGCACCAGACCCCATTACAGATGGTTGTGAGCCACCATGTGGTTGCTGGGAATCGAACTCAGGACCTTTGGAAGAGCAGACAATGCTCTTAACCACTGAGCCCATCTCTCCAGCCCCTCTTGTCAGTTTCTTGATATGTGATCACGTTCATGCCAGAAAGCAACTTTAGGGGTGCATATTGCATCATGTGGCCTTTTCATAATGCACAGTATGATCGAATAAGGTCAGCATTCATTAGGTCTAATATTTAACAAGAATTATTTATTTTGTTTTGTGTAAATGGGTTTCTCCTGCATGAGAGACTGTGTACCACATGCATTTATTGCCCATGGAGGAAAGGAGAATATCTGGAACTACAAATATAAATAGTTGTTAGTTACTATATCGATGCTGAGACCCAAAACCAGGGCCTCTAAAAGAGAAACAAGTAGTCTCAACTGCTGATCCATCTCTGCAGCCCCAATGAAATATTAACTTTACATATCAGCTCTTCTAAATAGAAGATTTTATGCCCACACAAATACACATAGAAATTGTGTCATAATTAGGTCATATTGCTCAGTTTCTAAGACCCCATGATGCATTGTTGTCTTCAAATAGATTCAAAGTGTTGATGAAAGACATGCTTTTCCTATCTACCTATTAGACGACATTTTTTAAATATTAGGAAAATATATTATGCACCTAGGTTTTCAAGGCGATGTTCCTGAAGAAAATATCATCTGTCATCCCAAAACTTCAGATAGAGAAACTGAAGTATTCCCAGGCATGCAAGAATAGTAACTGAATCGAGTAATCATATCTTAAAGCTGTTTTTGTATAATACACATTGCATTTTCATAAGCACACATTTGGATGCCAAATGTGTCAAAAGAGTTATTAGGAAAATATGTAGATGAACTTCTTAAACATGAAGCTCATTCAAAATAACCAATTATTTTATTCCTTTTTCTTAAAGAATTAGTTTCTATTAATACATAATTTCTTTTTGATTAGGAGAATGATAAACGTTTTGTTTACCATTAATTATCAAACAAAATCCATGAAGAAATGTTGAAGAACAAAGGAGAACCCGAAATGAGACACTAAGTCACCACTTATACTCTCAATCATTTGTTCCTGACTTGGAAAGCGGCCTCTCCCTTGTTCATGTCCACTCTCAATGAAAACCTTTCCTCTTGGATCAAAACGCTCCTCTCTATTGGCTAGTGACCACTATGAGGCTTCCTGTAATACCGCCTTACTTTTAGTTAAGAAGAAAGTTTCTACCTCTAACACAGTAAAATTATATACAAGGACAATTATTATCAAGAATTGTACTTAAAGAGAGCAATGTTATCAACTTTAACAAACCTGAAACTATATACAATAAAAATTATCAAGTAAGATCCCCTTACATTTAGATTGATGCTGTCAAGATAAAATAATTCTCATGACAACAAAATCCTGTGTTATTAAAACATTTCAAATTCCATGTTCTACAGTTATTTGAGTATTTGAATTGCCTACCTTTCTGAAGTATATGTCTGTATACCTGCAAAACCCAGCTAATATGATTTCTTTATTATCCTACATGTTATCCAACTTCACATTTCATGAATGAGCAAGCTGTATACGCTGTATAGGTAATAGCTTATGAAAAGATAAAAGCAAATGAGCAATATCAGGACAATAACCTCAAATTTGTAACAATATAGAAAAATATTAAAATGAAGTAAACATATAAAGTATAACAAAAATAACATTGAAATTTTATCAATATATAAAAATACCTTAAATAAATAGAAACATATACAGTATTAAAAAGCATCCTTAAATTTCTATGAATATACAAAATGCATACTAATGAAGTAGCTTAAAAATGGTAATTTTTACTGCACTAATTAAGTAAAATTTAAAGACTTGTTTGGAAAACTTTTGTGAGTTGATTCTGAAAAGGAAAATTAAAACTTTGTAAATTAGCAGGATTTTGGTACCTTTTACTAATGATAAAATTTCCTCATTATGGACAGAAAATGAACATTGAGAAAGAGCTTGCAGTAATGTTTTTAGAAAAGATTAACAGCAAACATCCTCAAATCAAGAGACTTCAGTTTGAAAAAAGAACTGAACGGATTCTCACTCACACTCTACAGGAGAATGAATGCATAGAACTAAGGAATCTGAAGACAACTTAGCAAATGAGGTGTCTGAAGAAAAAGAATGAAGTATCAAAAAAAAAATGCCAAGAAGAGTGCTCATTGGTATATCACATTTTACTAGTATAAAATTTCAGAATCTTTCACCCCCCCCCAAAAAAAACAAAGAAACAATAAAAGAATCAAAAGAAGGTATTTAGCACATGAGTTCTTACATGACCTAAGAAACAGATGGGCAGGTCAGATTCTTTATGGCAACACAACTTTCAGATTTTCTTCTGGAACCAGAGAAATAGAAATCTGAAGAAAATATATGTGGTAACACATTAATCTATATTAAAATACAATTCTTATTATTTATTCTCTCAATCTGTGTATGATTGTTGTGGAAGTTTAGAAAACGTATACATTGTAGTGGGAAGTAGAAGGCAGAAGTTGTGCTTTCTATGGAGACTATTAAGTCCAAGGTATACATTCCAGACGTGGATTACTTAAGGGCTTTAACAACCTCCAGGTCACTAAGAGCCTGGGGCATCCTGCCCATCATTTAACCTCACCTTTGTTAAATGTCTTTTTGGTGAGTTGTTCCATAAATTGTTTGGATTATGCCTCACGAGTTCATAGATGACTTTTTTGGGGAAGGTTACAGAGTGGTCTGATTCACAGATTGCCAATACTGAAGAGGTTCAAGGAAAGGGCAAATGTTTGTATCATTTTAGAGTCTGCTGTCCTTTTCTAATATTCACCAAACCAAGAAAAAGACCTCCTTCCCCCAAGAAGCACCCGTTCCACAGTACACAATGTGAAGAACTCTACCTAGGTATCCCTATGCTCCTTGTCTCAGACTTCGTTTTCCTTACTGAAAGTATAAAACTGGCCTTTGTGTCAGGATCACCTCCAATGAATATCGGAGCCTAACAAAGGTATATTTTAGGCAAACTTTTCTTCCTGTCCATCAGTTTCCAAATAACTGACACATAGACTCATTACTATTTATAAATGCTTGGGAATAATTAAGGCTTGTTACTAGCTAATTCTTACATTTTCAATAAATCCATATTTTCGCCTGAGTTTGGCCATGGGGTTTGGTACCTTTTGTCAGTATGTCATGTTTAACTAGTATCTCTCTGTGTTTGTTAATGACTTCTCTGATTCTGTCTTTCTTCCTCCCAGTTTTCTCAGTTTGGCTGTACTGTCTATACTTCCTATCTGGTGCTAGCCAGTTAATTCCTTATTAATCAATGAGAGAAGTACATATTTATAGTATACAAAAGGATTATTATATAGCATTCTTCTCTTTAAGACTAATTAAAAAAGGAAGCTTTTAAACTCTAATATATATATAAAACACTTCATATATATACATATATAAAACAGTTATTTATTAGGAGTTATAGTTACAATACTAAGTTCATTTATATTTGTCAAATTTTTTGATAATATTTTATTTACCTTATCTTTGTGACAATAAACTTTTTTTATTTGTCAATATTATTTCTAAAAACAAACTTCTTAATTACATACCAATCTCAGTTTCCTCTGCCTCCTCTCCTCCTGTTCTGCAAATCTTCCAACTACCCTAGTCTATATGCATTCCTCAGAGATGGTAAATCCTCCTGGAAGTTGTCAACAAATCTGACATATCAGTTGAGACTGGGCTAAATACTTCCTCCTTGTATGTAGTAACTCTAATCTTTCTTACCAAATTTCCTCCTCGTACGTAGTAACCCTAATCTTTAATATCTAATTTACATTTTTTAAAATAACAATTGGAATTTCAATTAAGGTCCAGAATTCCTACATAAGACCTGACTATCTTAAAGAAGAATTCTAATCACTCAAAAATGGAGTCAAACTTGGGTTCTTAGTAACTGTCTTTTCTCAGTAGGCTCTCTTTGCTAGTGTAAAGAAGCATGGCCCTTTTGAGAAATAGATTTCCGACAGAATACTAATGGCAAAATACGTATGGCTATTTTAATAGGACATGCTATATTAAACACTTATATGGGGTTTATGAGCAATAGTTGGTACACTACTTGATGGAAGCATGGACCCAAAAACTTGAGTTAGCGAAAATGGCTTTCATGTCTGTACATTCATCATAAAGCATAGCTCTTAGTGAAACAATCATGGCAGAGCCAGATGCCAACGCAGAGAGTTTGATTCTAGCCAAGTCATTTAGCAGTTGAAAGGCTCAAGCAACCAGAAAAGATACCTGATATTCAATAAAAAGAAATTCAGGATAAAAAAGCTCTAAAAGGGTTACAATGTCTTTAAGACTTAGGAAAAAAGAGAAGATATAGACAATCTTAAGAAAGAAATATATATATTTAATGTATTAGTAAAGTCTCTGAGAAGGGAATAAAATAATATAAAATAAAATGTCGCATAAGATTCGAAGTACACAGAGTGTCTGGGTCTTACATGTGACTATGTTTTTAAGTTTTTCGCTGCTAATTGACTTTGCATTAAAGTTGCTGAACTAAGTCAACTTATATACTTTAAAAGTGTTTCAATTTCAATGTGGGAGTCAAAGGATATGTTACTCTGAGGAAGAGATTATGCCTTATACATAAATAAGAAGCTATGGATTTATTCAAGATGGTATGACCAGATTAGACTGATCCTGCAAATTCTGACTGCAGACATAAAGAAATAACCCCCAAAAAACTACAAAACATGTAACATATATTTTGCCCACTCAAACATAAAGAAAGAATCTGTAGCTAACTTATACACACCAGATATTCCAAATGTTACCTTTAATACTTGATATATTTTCAGATCAAGGAGAAAAAAACACTAAGGAAAATGAATAGTTCAGGCAATTCAGTATATAAAATAGTTCCAAGGTTGCTAGCTTGGAGATGATCCAGTCTCACAAACAACTCCAGCCAAGATTTAACGAGTATCCAGAATTGACAGGGTACCAAGTATACCAGTAAACCAAAACAATAAGAAACAATTTAAAGAACAATGCCCACATTGTAAAAAGATGTGTTATGGATATTTATTATCATTAAAGGTGAATTGATTGCAAATTATTTTTGTCAATGGCCAAAAAAAGCTAAAATAAGGGGATTAAATTCAAGGTTCTCTTTTTGAAGGGAAAAAAGAGGACTATAGAAATGATAGAATAAAAGGAAAGTTTATTGAATCTACTTTTAAAGCAAGAAAGCAACTACTAGTCTTAATTATTTTACATTGATATGGATTTTTATATACTGAGACAAATATGAGATTTTTTGTTATATATGTATATATGTTTCTACTCTTGTTTAAAGTATTTTTGTATTTTGTTATACTTTTAAGCGTATTTTTGTTAGGACACACTTTACATACATGCTAATCATATATATGGTTTTATATCAATGCATCTCATTGAACAATATAATGCAAATCTATAGTCCTTCAAAGTTATTAATATCAACTATTTAGGATTATAAAGATATACAGGTTAGCAGGGAGTTCAGTGGCCAGAAGCTAACAACCTTCTTTCTTATTCCCAGGAAGAGACATCTCAGAAAGATGTCAGTATCTACCGAGTTACATGTGGCAATTTTCCCATGAGTAAGCAATATGGAGGGTTCCTTCCAATTGGCGGAAAAATCAGAAAGGATTGTCTACTTGTTATCACTGACATTATATCATTATATAAATTAAATACCATGATATATAATTCTTGAAATTAAAACAATCAGCATCTTGTATTCTTTCAATAACCCAGAATTCTTTAACAGACGGCATTTAAATTCACTTTGCACTAAATGCCTTAACCATATGTTGTACATTTAAACAGCTAAGATAGTATCTCAGAATATGTTGAATTTACATGTGACATTTCTATACCTTTTCATTTTTCTTTTCTTCAAAAATAATGAAGAAAATGATAATATCCTTTAGAAATTTATGATAGTGGATTATACCATCAAAACCATACTTAAGGTGTGTCAATATAATAGTTGCAATGCAATTTCCATTTTCTGTCTCTCTTTCTGAGAGAGCAAGACTCTAGAATAAGAGAAGACAGGAGTTTAAAAACTGTGGTGAGTCACCACTGTGTTCTGAAGACTATTCCCACGTTCTCTGCAATATCTTAACATGCTCTTAACCACTGAGCTGCCTATGATATGCAAACAAAAGGTCTTTACAGGTATGACCACTTCTAACTAGAATTAATTTTCATGAGATATACTTTCATAAAGTCTAATATTGGGGTTGAAATTTTGGCAATAGATTTTGGGAATCAAGATCTTTTAGACTATTCAATGACAAAGGCAAATGCAGTAGTATCACTCTGAAGCATTCCAAGCACAATTGGGTAAAAACAAAGAGGAAAAGTCAAAGATTAGTTAAGTAAAAGAAGTTTTTTCAGAAAAAGAAAATTCAAAGCATCAGAACTCCATCAAAGTTATAAGAAAAGAGCTGCAGAAATGGCTCAGAGGTTAAGAGCACTGACTGCTCTTCCAGAGGTCCTGAGTTCAATTCCTAGCAACCACATCGTGATTCACAACCATCTATAATGCCTGCATGAAGGCATACATGCAGGTAGAACACTGTATATGTAATAATAAATGAAATATTTAAAAAAATAAAGATATAAGGGAGAGGCTCTGTATTTTGAAAAATTTGAAAAGCAAACAATGGTCTCCAATAAACTCAATTTTGATTATTTTACATATGCAAAAAGAGACAAAGATAAGGGAATAATATGGAATTGGTAAGCTGGCCACATATCTATAAGAATGACAAATGTAAATTTTTTCAACTTTAAGAAATTAATATGAAGCTGGGCGGTGGTGGCTCACGCCTTTAATCCCAGCACTTGGGAGGCAGAGGCAGGCGGATCTATGTGAGTTCGAGACCAGCCTGGTCTACAAGAGCTAGTTCCAGGACAGGCTCCAAAACCACAGAGAAACCCTGTCTCAAAAAACCAAAAAAAAAAAAAATTAATAAGTAACCTTAACACCAAAGAAATAAAAAGGAAATATGGAGATAGAAATAAATACAAGGATGCAGTATGTTTCAGTTTTCTTTAGAGTTGCAAAGTATGTTTTGTGGTTGATATGTAAAATATAGCACTCTTTGGAAATACAGCAAATATAAAAGTAAAAGTAAAGTATTCCACCACTGTAATTAGAGCCTGGTTCTAGGAGAAATTTTATGACATGAAAGCCAAATGAGATTCTTTTGTGAAATTAAAAGTTATAAAGAGAGCAAGACATGGCACTGAATGACTTTAATCTCGACATTCCAGGAACAGAGTCAAAATGAACTCTGAAATTGAGGCCAGTCAGATCTATAGAGTAAAATCCAGTGAAATCCCTTTTTGAAAACATATTAATTAGATTTTGGAAATAAGCACATGCCTTCTCACTTACTTATTTTATTACTAGATTATTCAATGTAAATTCATTTTATATTATATCTTTTTCTTTTCAGGAGCGGATTCACGTTTATTTACCTCTCAATTGCTGCTACTGTGTAAAATACACGATAAATAATCACAGGTGTTTTTTTTTCCAGACTGTCCTCACTCTAGGAAACATCCAAGGTGAGCACATCTGGAACTCTTCTATAAAGTAATAGCCAGCATTTCCTATTTAAAATTTATGTGTTAAAGATAGAACTCCTAGACATCAAATAAGAAAAACATATCAAACTCAAAACACTATTAAATCATAAAACAAACAGTATTTAAGATAAAGCCAAACAATATAATCCACGCTTTATTCCCATCAATTGTCACACCTCTAGCAAGATCAATTTATTTTCAAGTCAAGTTCTAAACAATTAACAACCCATTCTGTAAAATAGAATGAAAAACTATGACCAAAAGAAGACAAACCAACATTTAGCACATTATCAAAATGAATGGCCTTTTGTTAAAGCTGCATCGTTTCTGTCAGTAGTAACCGTATGGAGGCCGCTGGTTGGGGCCGTACTGTCCGTACTGTTGATGGTAGTAAGGCTCTTGTTTCTGCTGTGGGTAGTTGTTGCCCCATGACCGTCCGTGCCACTGATTTGATCGATTGTCACTTGGCCATCCTCCTCTGTTATCCCGACCTCTAAACTGTCTGTTATCTTGCAGCCAGTTGCCTCTATTTCTCTGGTTACCGCCACCTCTGTTAACAAACAAAAAAGGTCTAACTGTATTCAAATGAAATCTAAATGATAAATATTTTTGATTTATGCATGGTTGAATAAAAGTTGGAAACCAAATAATACTCTGTGTGTGTGTGTGTGTGTGTGTGTGTGTGTGTGTATTTTACAGAATTCTTCTTAGATAGGAGAAGAAAAACATGGTAGTACAATCCGTGCTCAAAATTATATATTATGTTTTTTTTTCTCCTTTTCTCAATAAAAAAAAAAGAGTTGTAAGTGCAGAGAGGAAGGACAATTGAGACAGCATGTGACTGAATAAACGAGCTGCATGTACGAAGGAACCTGAAGTAGGTGATTGTATGTTTCAGGTCTTACTGTGCTGCACACAAACACTGTCTCCAGCACCAGTGTATTTGGAAGGAGAAAGGGGGGCAGTGAACAGAAGGATTAGGAAAGAGGAGAGATAGTGAGAAAGTACTCTTGTTTTAATTAAAATTAACAAATAAATTCTGTTTGTTTTGAAAAATAAAAAAAAAGAAAAACAGCATGGAACAGGTGCAAAAATACATGTGTAGATCAATGAAATTAATTATATGACAGAAAAGAACCCACACAATACCAATAGCATTTAATATTAATATAGCTGTCAAATATCCATTCTAGACAACATAGTACGAATTGTAATTGGTGTTAACAATAATAACCTGGAGTCAGATATAGGAGTTAATGCTGAAAGATCAGAAAGCCATACTAGCCAGCCATGAGCTCTTACCTCTACTAAATCCTCAGTTCAACCTAGAAATCCTCTGACTGAAAGCTGTCTCTGTGAAACCTCAGGCTGAATGCGATCAACTGTCTCCTCCCACCATATATTCCTCATTCTGAACATCCATATCAGTCCTATCTCCATCTCCCTCATGCAAGTATTAAAGGAGTGTGATTCCCAAGTACTGGGGTTAAAGGTGTGAGCCTCCACATCCTAATTGTTTCTCGTTGCGACAGATCAATATAGTGTAGCCCAGGGAGGCCTTGAAATCACAGAAATCCATTTGCCTCTGCCTCCTGAGTTCTGGGATTATAGGTATATGCAACAATTGCCTAGCCTCTATGGCTTACTATTGCCTTAGCTCTGCCCTGTGATCTTCAAGAAAGTGTTATTTGTTGATCATAAACAAAATACTACCATTAGAAATCCAAATGGTCAACAAATATCTCTTGAAAAATTGAAATTCCACATGTAGATAAAGGGAAATACACAGATATCAATTTACGCTAAAAAGTACTCATTCTAAATTTATAACACTTTTAATTTAACCTACTTTAATAAGTGGAGAAAAATATGAACATTTTTAGAAAGTTACAGGGAACCTTGAGGCATATACCTTGGACTTTCTGACAATGATTTGAGTAGAAAAGCGAAGGTCTATATTGACAAAAGTGATTAGATGAAATTAAAGGGCCCCACCATGAAAAATAAGATATAAGGAGGGTAAAATAAAAACTCTTACAACATGTATATCACATAGGAGACTAATATTCAGAATGTACAAAACTCTCAATTCATAGAAATTGAAAAACTATTGAAAGGATTTTTTTTTCTTATATTCTTGGTTGTGAGTCAAGCCATTGCTCTACCCCTAAATGGGTATGCCACAATAGGAAAAATTAAAGACAGCTAATAAATACTTTGTAAATATTCAACATTCACAGTTTTCTTAGAAATGCAATTTAAAACTGTGAGGCTATTCCACTTGACATCAGTAACCACAGTCACCATGATTTGAGAAAACAACAACAAATATTGCTTATAATGTGAACAAAAAGAAGATGTTGAGAGTGAAATTAAGATAAAAATCTGGTCAAAACATGAACATCAATGCAGAATCCACACAAGTTAAAACTGGAACTTCCAAATGTACTGGTTCCATATTTTGGCTATATTCTGTAGTTCAGTAATAAATAGGACATGTTAGTATCTTTGTGACATGATGAATTTAAATTTTCCATGTAGTAACCAGAACAGGTATAGCTGTGTAATATAGAAGAGCCAATCCTCAACTGTTTCAACCACTACAAGTTCTTATGAACCTGTTGCATATTGTGTATTTCTTGGCCCAGCTTTAAAATTAATGACTGACAGTGTTCCTCCTCAGCTGCTCCACAAACTGTTTGTACTATTTCTGCTTAGTTTCTAGGTGATATTTTTCTAACCTAAAACAATGATCCCTTCCACAAGTTGCTGACACTGAAAAAGGTCAAGAAAAGGGCTCAAGTCGTATGATATTTGACAAAATCAACTTCTTTATTCCAAGACTTACCTAGCTAAGGAAAAAGCTGAGTTCTGCCAGAACAGCGAATGCCTCAGCTGTCCGCACATGAGCATGTATACCTAGCTTTCTCCCCTCCTCCTCCTCTGACCAGAAAAAAGTTCACCAAGAGCAGCTCTGATCAGGACCCCTCATCTGCAAAACCTGCCCATCTTTTATTTGCAGACACCAAAAATTATCCTGTCAATATACATTGGGCACTATTCACCACAATCAACTGTTCTCTGTCTTTAACTTTCAGCTTCATGAGCTCTGTGAGAGTGTCTCAAGTTTTATAGAACCCAAGAAAATAACCAAATGCAAATACACTATCCATTCAGAATACTTCTATTATCACCTTATGGGGTAAAAAAAAACACAACTGCTTTCATTACAGATTTTCACATCATCTATAGCAATTATTCAGTGATTTTTGTTTTGTGAGACTACCTCCATATGTTTCAAAATGAAGCATCAAGCAAATTGATATGCATATCACAGGAAAATTTCATGTGGACGAAGTATCATCTAAATTAACATCCATGTGGCCCTTGGTGCTTTACATATTCCACATACTACTCAAATTTCTACCAAACCCATACAAAAACTAGGCATTATGAAAGACTGATATTGTTTCAGACATGAATGACCGCTCATTATATTTGTACTTTTGTACCTCTCACAACAGGAAAAATATAGGATCATAGAGTAAAACAAAATAGTATCATTAGAAGACCCATTTAAATACAATATTTGCTAAGCATTTTGTTCTTTCTTTGGTTTTTTTGAGATGAAGTTTCCTAATATACCAGGTTTAAAAATCTAGAACTCATTCGTAAACATAGCAGCTCAAAAATTCAGAGATTCAATTACTCAGAACAAAAGTGCTAAGTTTAATATGTGTTACAACAAACCAGGTTATCTGCTAACAAATTTTTCTAAAAAAAAAAAAAAAAAGTGAAACTATGCTCATGAGGACTAGTGAAGCTATCTTTGTGATTATCTGATCCTACAGTTACTTGGGATCTCAATTGCTACTTTTCTTTCTTTAACACAGAGGAACATGAAGAACATTATATGAAGTCTTCTAGGTCTAAAATAACATAGCTTCTCTAATTTGAACCAGATCTGGGGAATTCTGGACCGCCTTTCTATGCCCAAACAGGCTTTCACTCTTGTTTGTCTCTTACTATGCTTCTCTGCTTGGTGTCCTAACTCTGTAGAACTTAAAAAAAAAAAAGTCAACTCTGTATTATATACATCATAACACATGGGTGTAACAGCATAAATGAATATTCAATTGAAAAGTAGGCAAAATCTATCTTTATCCTCAATGACAGGAAGAATAGGAAAAAATATACATGAGTATGTATAAAAGCAAATTCCATCTCAATTACAACTAACACGATCAGGGTCATGGTTATATCACCTGGAACTTAAACAATCACAGAACTTTACCTCTAATATCTGGATGTTGGCTGTGTTACATCAACATTTTTGTCCAACTTTCATATTTTATTATTGAGAACAGAGACATTGACAACCTACTCCCCATGCATCCTGCTAGGCTAATGTCCCAAACAAAAGTCAGGGATGCAATGTATCCTGCAGTGTTAGGTCAGGTCACCAGTAAGGACCTGAAAAGTGCCTTTGTTCTACCTTCCTTATAAAGACTCTGGCCTTGCTTCTCCCAGCACAGACTTGGAAGCAACTCCAGAGCCTCCTCCAAGATGCTGGTGGTCCTGCTTACAGCAGCCTTGTTGGCCCTGAGCTCAGCTCAGAGAGCAAATGCAGGTATGAAGTAGAGTAGACGTTGGTTCTGTGAAATGGCTGTTGGACAACACACTGAAATACAGGGCTGGGAGAAATGTGAAAAGATGAATAAAAAAACTGAAGAAAAGGATTAGCAAAACATATTGGAATCTTTATATTTTCATTTTGCACTGGATCTTAAATGTTGCTTATAGTAAAATTTAAGAAATTATTTTATAACAAAATAACATGAATGCATTTGTGAAAAGACCTTTTTGGTGGGGCATGATGCATGGGATTATGATACAGTTGACAGAAAGAAACTCAGTTCTCAAGGAGTTATGAGAATCCAATACTAAATAATGGTAATCTTGCTGTACAGAGGATTGTGAAATTTGAAAGAAGAAAAGGTATGTCACAGATGCTTTTGAGAGAATGAATAAAATAATAAAGTTGAAACTGTATAGATTCAGGTAGAAATATCAGTGCATAAATTCTTAAATTATTTTTGAGCATTGTGTACATGCAGAATTGTCTGTGTATATGTGTACTTGTATGTGTGAGAGAGATAAGGAGGGAGACAAACACAGACACATGGAGAGAAAGAGAGAGAGATATTGACTATTTTTTCACATTCCAGTCAGAGGACAGTATCTTGTCAACAAGATTTTTATTTCTACCATTTGATTCCAGTAACTGAATACATGTCAGACAAGAACTTTTACCCACTGAGATATCTTAGTGGGACTCATTCCTTATTTTAATGACCCACATAAAATATTCATTTTCTTCACAAAGTATTTACAGCAATGTTTATTTTTTCTCCATGTATGAAATACCTACAGATATATATCATACAACAAAAGAAGGTCATGAAGAAAAACAAATAATATAAACCTCTCAGAATGAAATTCCCATATTAAAATGAAGACTAACAGTAAGGGTTGTCAGAGATACTAAGAAACAAAATAGTCGTTGTTCCTGATCTAAGAAACCATTCTGTCAGCAGTATCATCGGAATGGTCCAAGAATAAAATACTTCTTAGTGGATGTGAAGATGTTATTGAAAGCCATTTGTATTCCCAGCTGAAAAATCTTGTAAATAACTTTTCACTGCTCTTGTGCTTATTTTCTAGAAATCATCAGTGAAGACTCTTCTGCTCAGCTCTTAGGTAGGGACTGATTCATCCTATACTAACTAATTAAGTGTGATTTACTTTGCAATTATTCAGTTTTATAAAATCTCATAATTTTTTATTTTGTGAAGTTAGCATGTGACAGCTTACCTTGAGATATATAGGAAAGTTCCCCTGCATTTACTCTAGGACCTAGAAGATGGCAATACAGTGGAAGACTAGGAAGCCAGGCTTTTAGACCAGAAACATTTGTCTCCTCCACAGATGGAAGCAATGGGTTGCATATGATAAACAAATTGATTGTCCTCATTAAAAATCTTCCATGACTCTATGGGTTGGTCAAAGAATTTTTTCCCATTGATTCCTTTCATAATTATAGATTTCCACATTAGATAGATATGTAATTTCATAGATCTCAGACTCTCTCATCTTTTTAAAATTTATTTTTCTCACTCATCTCTGCATCAACAAAAGCACTGCAGGAAAACGGAATGGAACATCTCTTAGTCTCGTTCCTATACTTCTTTCTGTTCTCCACTTGGTTATAGAATCCAAAACAACATGGTACATTTAAGAATAGAGCATTGATGTCACTTTAGGCTACATTGCCTAATTCTAACTAATGCCATTAAAAAACTCCTTTCAGTTTTGTCACTCTGTCTGAGAATTTTAAGAAAAATGAAATCACCCTTAATGATCAAATTTAAGAAGAAATATTTGTCTCAAGAGCTGAGCTATTATGATAAATATTTAAAAATTACATTTCAAAAAGAACCAGGCTCATAAATTTAGGATGGGTATTCTGACAGAAAGAGAAAAGTAAGCTTCTTCAACATGGATCTATGTCCCTGCAGAGGAAGAGCAAAAAAGCCAGGGCAAAGGTCAACAGCATCAGAAAGATGAGGAAGGTGAAGAACCTGGAGATGATGAGGATGACAATGGAGAAGAAAAACCACCACAGAAACCACCACATCATCCTCGCCCTCCTAAACCTGGAAAACCACATGGCCCACCCCAGGAGGGAGATGAGGAGAAACCCCGCCCTCCTAAACCTGAAAAACCAGAAGGCCCACCCCAGGAGGGAGATGAG
>NW_004949144.1:959238-961242 GCF_000317375.1 Microtus ochrogaster
CGCCCTCCTAAACCTGAAAAACCAGAAGGCCCACCCCAGGAGGGAGATGAGGAGAAACCTCGCCCTCCTAAACCAGAAAAACCAGAAAAACCAGAAGACCCACCTGAGGAGGGCGATGGCAGTGATGACAATGGCAACAACAATGGTGAAGATGACAACTGAGGTGATGAATAGGCAAGTAACCTCTTGAAATTTTCTGCATAAATAAAAGGTTCATCAGCAGGACAAAAGTAAAAAGACATTTTATCATTCTAACAAAGATGTGGGATTCTCTCTGCTTGCTGTGAATACCATGGGTTAATAGGAAGCTTCGTTGGGCTTATGGATAGGGCAGAGTAGAGCTAGGCAGGAAAACTTAACTGAATGCTGAGAGAAAGAAGCCAGAGTCAGTGAGAATCCATGGAGTTGCCAGAGGAGAAAGGCTCAAGCCCCAGCTAGAACATTGCTGGTAGGTCACGACCTCTGTGGTGATGAGCAACTTTACGTAGATGGGTTAGTTTAGGATATATGAGGTATCTAGCAATGCTCTTAAATGTTTGACCAAGCAGTGATGTAATAATATGGTTTCTGTATGCTTATTTTGGGGCTGAACACTAGGGAACAAATGAATAGCCTCCTGCCAACAACACAGTCCCAAAGTCTAGAGATCTCCACCGTCTTCAAAAAGGCAAAGATATTTTATACATCGAAAACATGAAAGTTCTCTATACCTTGATTTTTGTGACAAATAATATTTAAAGTCAAATGTCTCTCAAATGTCTAAAAGCCAACTGAGTTAAATATCCAAAAAACTAATAGATATCTCAGATAATGTTTGTATTGCAGGCTAGATCTTTATTCTCCCTTACCTTATTTATCTTTTTGTTTGTTGCAGGAGAAGTAGTAAACAGTTACCTTTAATATTATATCAAAGAAGCAATGATGTTTTAAGAGAACCTTCAACACTCCAATAAAATCTTTAGCATGCAGTTATACTTTGTTGTTTTCTTGGTCTGAGTGTGTATGTGTGAAATCTGGGGACTGTTGCCAAACTTAAGGCAATTATAAACCTCTTCATTCAGTTTCATTAGAAAAGTTCCTACTTTCTCCATGTATGAATCAGTTCATTATCATTTGGGAGACCTCTTTTTTATTCTTACCAGGAGTTCTGCCCACAACTTTGCTGTATTTCCCAGATATTTCTGATTTTAGCAGGAGAATTAACATAAGATATGACTTCTTATAGTAAAATAAATGAATAAATAAATAAAACTACATAAACATGCTCTAAGTATATTATGCATGTTGTTTGACCAGAGCCCTATAGAATAGCTGCCCAAAAGAAACTACAAAAGAAATCTTTGTTTCTTTTCTCACATGTAACACTCTGTTAACAATTTACCTGTTAGGAAGTTGCTGTTTGTGTAGCTGGTGTTCTTTTGGACATTCAAGTGTCAACCAGCTCACATTCTACCTCAACTTGGATAGTCCTACATATGCAATGGTTTCTGGAGCCCAGATGTTTATTTTTTTCATCCCCCTAGAATTTTTATAAATATGTACCTGTTCCTAATTGGCATATGAAATTTTAAAATATTTTATGTGTACCTTAGAGCATTCTTCCCATGTTAATTATTCAAGGTTTATAAATGCTCTTTCGTTGATTTTTAAATTTTGTTGAATTTTAACTAGAAAGGTAAATACAAAATGTTTACATATTCAACCTATTGAGGAATTCTTAAACCAAGCAAATAATTGAGCCTTAATTTTTAGACTCTTAAATTGCAGTTTTTGAATGCTCTATTCAATTTTTGTTGCATTTTACCTAGATCATATTCTTCTTTTCCTCCTTTCACATAATTTTTTTTTTGTGAAAACTAGAGTGATCTTCATGAAAGTAGCACAGTGGGAGATTCATAGAAATGACAATTTGGGCCGGGCGATGGTGGCACACACCTTTAATCCCAGCACTCGGGAGGCAGAGGCAGGCGGATCTCTGTGAGTTCGAGACCAGCCTGGTCTACA
>NW_004949144.1:961342-964870 GCF_000317375.1 Microtus ochrogaster
AAAAAAAAAAAAAAAAATGACAATTTGGTGTCATTCTGAAATTTAACACTCTGTTGGCATAATTCTTTGGATGGTCATGAATCCATTATGGCAAGAGCAGTATAGATGAAATGCCAGGATAGGATAAAATTGATACACATATTCATAGACACAGGCTAACCACATTCATGTACAATATTGACAAAGCTGCATGTCATATTGAAACCGTGAATTTTCATGACTTCAGTATTCTAAATGATTCATCAAACATCCTTCTGTTCCAGAAGAGTCCTCTGGTTACTCATTAGCAGGCTTTTTATGTCTAAACCAACATTATCACCAATCCTAATAGTTATAATATCTTCTTTTATAAGAAAAGAAGATAATCTCTTTGCAGATATTCCAAGAAACTCTGTAATCTATGAAACTAACCTGAAATCCATAGTTTTGACTTGGATGCATGACAGAGGTAAAAAAATCATAAAATCTCCATTAATATATGACAATTGGTGAATAAATATATCATAATTTATTGAAGAGGCAAAATATTTTATTAGACAAATTCTGACAATTAGATTATTCTAAGGAAAAAAAGCTAAAAAGTCTCAATGCATGGAAGAAATAACATTTCTTATATACTTTGTCTTTAATATCTTACCATGTCTACCTTCATATCTATATCAATATTCATATTTATATCTGTCAATCTATGAAGCCTCCTGGAATATTGCTTGAAGACAGTTGCTCCATAATTTAACTAATACCTCATCCTTGACAACATGTAGCCTAAAAATATAACTTCAAAGCTGTCATACAACTCTGTAGTAGAGTACATGTTGACGTGATTGAGCCCTAGACTCATACTTCAGCACATAAATAAATACTGCATTTTACCTGACATAAGTTACTTAAACTTTAAAGAAACTATGTATGTTTACAGATTACAGTCCAATATGACTTTGTGCTTTTGTAAAAGCTCAAGTCAGCATCCACTGTTCTCTGATGTCCATTTAAGTGTAACAATCAGTCAGAATGTTCTTGTCAGTTTCTTGATATGTGATCACGTTCATGCCAGAAAGCAACTTTAGGGGTGCATATTGCATCATGTGGCCTTTTCATCATGTACAGTATGATTCAATAAGGTCAGCATCCATTAGGTATAATATTTAACAAGAATTATTTATTTTGTTTTGTGTAAATGGGTTTCTCCTGCATGAAAGACTGTGTACCACATGCATTTATTGCCCATGGAGGAGAGGAGAATATCTGGAACTAGAAATATAAATAATTGTTTGTTACTATATTAATGCTGAGACCCAAAACCAGGTCCTCTGAAAGAGAAACAAGTAGTCTCAACTGCTGATCCATCTCTGCAGCCCCAATGAAATATTAACTTTATATGTCAGCTCTTTTAAATAGAAGATTTTATGGTCAGACATATACACGTAGGCATTGTCTCATAATTAGGTCATATTGCTCAGTTTCTAAGACCCCATGATGCATTGTTGTCTTCAAATAGCTTCAAGGTGTTCATGAAAGACATGCTTTCCCTATATACTGATTAAACTACATTTTTTTAATTTTTAGGAAAATAAATTATGCACCTAGGTTTTTAAGGCGATGTTCCTGAAGAAAATATCGTCTGTCATCCCAAAACTTCATATAGAGAAGCTGAAGTATTCCCTGGCATGTAAGAATAGTAGCTGAATCTAACAATGATTTCCTAAAGCTGTGTTTGTATAATAAACTTTGTATTTTCATAAATACACATTTGCATTCCAAATCTGTCAAAAGAGTTATTAGGAAAATATGTAGATCAACTTCTTAAACATGAAGCTCGTTTCAAATAACCAATTATTTTATTCCTTTTTCTTAAAGGATTAGTTTCCATTAATACATAATTTCTTTTTGATTAAAAGAATGATTAATGATGTTTACCATTATTATCAAACAAAATCCATGAAGAAATATTAAAGAACAAAGGAGAACCTAGAAATGAGACACTAAATCACCACTTATACCCTCCATCATTTGTTCCTGACTTGGAGAGCTGCCTCTCCCTTGTTCATGTCCATTCTCAATGAAAACCCTGCCTCTTGGACAAAAACGCTCCTCTCTATTGGCTACTGGACCACTGACAGGCTTCCTGTAATACCGCCTTTCACTTTAGTTAAAAAGAAAGGTTCTAACTCTAACACAGTAAAATTATATACATGGACTATTATTATCAAGAATTGTACAAAAAGAAAGCAAAGTTATCAACTTAAACAAAACTGAAACTACATACAATAACAATTATCAAGTAAGATACCCTTACATTTAGATTGGTGCTGTAAAGAGCAAATAATTATCATGACAACAATAGCCTATGTTATTAAAACAGTTCAAATGCCATGATATACAGTTATTTGAAGAGTTTGAATTGCCTCTCTTTCTGAAGTATATGTCTGTATACCTGTAAAACCTAACTAATATGATTTTTTGATTATCCTATATAACATTTAATGACTGCAACTTCACATTGCATAAATGAGCAAGCTGTATAAGTAGTATAGGTAATATCTTATGAAAAATAGAAGCATATAAACAGTATAAGGACAATAACTTCAAATTTGTAACAATATAAAAAATATTAAAATGAAGTATAAACATATATAAAGTATAACAATAATAATATTGAACTTGTATCAATATATAAAAATACCTTAAACATAAATAGATATATACAGTATTAAAAAGTATCCTTAAATTTCTATCACTATACAAAATGTATACTAAGGTAAGTAGCTTAGAAAATGGTAATTTTTACTGCATGAATTAAGAAAAAAATTAAAGACTTATTAGTAAAACTTTAGTGAGTTGATTCTGAAAGGAAAATTAAAACTTTGTAAATTAGCAGGATTTTGGTACCTTTTACTAATGATAAAATTTCCTCATTATGGACAAAAAAATAAACTTTGAGAAAGAGCTTGCAGTAATTTTTTGGGAAAGATTAACAGCAAACATCCTCAAATCAAGAGGCTTCAGTTTAAAAAAAGAACTGAATGGATCTTCACTCACACTCTACAGGAGAATGAACGCATCCAACTAAGGAATCTGAAGACAACTTAGCGATCAAGGTGTCTGAAGATAAAGAATGAAGTATCAAAAAAAAGTACCAAGAAAATGAGTAAACTGACTTATTGGTATATCACATTTTTACCAGTATAAAATGTCATGAATTTTTCACTCCCCAAAAACCAAAGAATCAAAAGAATGTATTTATCACATGAATTCTTAAATTACCTAAGAAACAGATGGGCAAAACAGATTTTTATATGGCAACACAATGTTCAGAGTTTCTTCTGGAACCAGAGAAATAGAAATCTGAAGAAAATATATGTGATAACACATTAATCTATGCTAAAATACAATTCTTATTATTCATTCTCTCAAACTGTCTATGGTTGTTATGAAAGTTAAGAAAATGTACACATTGTAGTGGGAAGTAGAAGGCAAAAGGTGTGTTTTCTTTTTTTTTTAGCTTTGTAACTTTATTTATTTATTTAT
>NW_004949144.1:968452-981467 GCF_000317375.1 Microtus ochrogaster
ATAAGAGGCTGAAACTAATGGGTCAGGCAGTGTTTAAAAGAATACAGTTTCCGTGTAATTATTTCGGGGCATAAGCTAAGCTAGCCATGTGGGCGGCCGGCTACCAGGGAGGGACGCAGCCCAGCCGCTCTTATTTCAACAACTAAGTCCAAGATATACATTCCAGACATGAATTACTTAAGGGCTCTAACAACCTTCAGGTCGCTAAGAGCCTGGGGCATCCTGCCCGTCATTTAACCTCACCTTTGTTAAATGTCTTTTTGGTGAGTTGTTCCATAAATTGTTTGGATTATGCCTCATGAGTTCATAGATGACATTTTGGGGGAAGGTAACAGAACGGTCTGATTCACAGATTGCCAATACTGAAGAGGTTCAAGGAAAGGGCAAATGTTTGTATCATTTCATAGTCTGCTGTCCTTTTCTAAGATCCACCAAACCTAGAAAAAGACTGTCTTCCCCCAAGAAGTACTTGTTCCACAGTACACAATGTGAAGAAGTCATAGGTATCCCTATGCTCCTTGTCTCCGGCTTCATTTTCCTTACTGAAAGTATAAAACTGTCCTTTGTGTCAGGATCACCTCCGATGAATATAGGAGCCTAACAAAGGCATATTTTAGGCAGGCTTTTCTTCCTGTCCATCAGTTTCCAAATAACTGACACATAGACTCATTATTATTTATAAATGCTTTGGAATAATTAAGGCTTGTTAGTAGATAATCCTTATATTTTCAACAAATCCATATTTTTACCTGAGTTTGGCCATAGGATTTGGTACCTTTTCTCAGTATGGCATGTTTAACTTATATCTCTCTCTTTTCGTTAATGACCTCTCTGATTCTGTCCTTCTTCCTCTCTGTATTCTCAGTTTGCCTGTATTGTCTATACTTCCTGTCTGGCTCCTAGCCAATCAGTTCCCTATTAATCAATGAGAGAAGTACATATTAATAGTGTGCAAAAGGATTATTCTGTAGCATTCTCCTCTTTAATACTAATTAAAAAAGAAGTTTTTAAACTTAAAGATATACATATACAAAACACTACATATATACATATATAAAACAGTTATTTAGTAGGAGTTACAGTTACAATACTGTTTATTTATATTTGGCAAATTTACAGATAATATTTTATTTAACTTATCTTTGTGACAATAAACTTTTTCTTTATCTGTCAATATTATTTCTAAGAACAAACTTCTTATTTACATACCAATCTCAGTTTTCTCTGCCTCCACTCCTCCTGCTCTGCAAATTTTCCACCTACCCTAGACTATATGCATTCCTCAGAGATGGTGAATCCTCTTGGGGGTTGTCAACAAATATCAATTGAGACAGGGCTAAATACTTCCTCCTTGTATGTAGTAACTCTAATCTTCCATACCAAATTTCCTCCTCGTAAGTAGTAACTCTAATCTTCCATACCTAATTTACCTTTTTTTTTAAAATAACAAGTGGAATTTAAATTAAGGGCCAGAATTTCCACATAAGACCTGACTAGCTTTAAGAAGAATTCTAAACCCTCAAAAATGGAGTCAAACTTGGCTTCTTAGTAACTGTTTTTTCTCGGTAACATCTATTTGCTAGTGTAAAAGAGGGGCATGGCCCTTTTGAGAAATAGATTTCTGACAGAATACTAATGGCAAAATACACATGGTTATTTTAAAAGGACATGCTATATCAAACACTTATATGGGGTTTACGAGCATTAGCTGGCACACTACTTGATGGCAGCATGGACCCAAAAACTTCTCAGACTTGGGTTAATGAAAATGGCTCCTCTCTATTGGCTAGTGGACCACTGTCAGGCTTCCTGTAGTACTGCCTTTCATTTTAGTTAAGAAGAAAAATTCTAACTCTAACACAACAAAAATATATATAAGGACACTTACTATCAATGATTGTCCAAAAAGAAAGCAAATTAATCAGCTTTAAAAGACTGAAACTACATACAACAACAATTTTTAAGTAAGAAATACAGTCTCGATGTTCAGTCCCTAAGTAATTAACAAATTTATTGAGATTACTCCATTAACTTTCCTTTCCTGAAGAGTCCAATATTTAGTAATTAATATGCATTTGTAAAGTTTCATGAGAATGTAATTGTCACTTTCTGGTCTTCATCACAATCAAAGGTCTAAGAAGTAAATAATATTACTTGAGTAAGCAGGAAGAACAAGCCAGTAACTTGCAAAAATATGTGAAAAGTGACAGAAAATGGTATATTTGTAGACAGTCATCCAAGTTTCCTCTGCAACAGTGGGGTATTGATCTTTAGCCTACAAGCCTAGAATAACTGACAGAATTTTTTTAGCAGGAAATTTTGACGGACTTTTTATACTGTCTTGGCAATTTCAGCAGTTGCATTTCTTGTGTCTTCATTATCTAGTTTAGACAGTATACTGTCAGTAGTTGAGACAAGGGCAAGTTCTCCCACTAATGACTACTATGTACCACAAAGAAGCACCTATATATGAAGAATCTTCAATGCCTATCATCCTCTTGCATTTAGATTGGTGCTGTCAGGAGCAAATGATTCTCATGACAACAAAAGACTATGTTATTAAAACATTTCAAATACCATGTTCTATAGCTCTTTGAAGAGTTTGAATTGCCTACCTTTCTGAAGTATATGTCTGTATACCTGTAAAACCTAACTAATATGATTTCTTTATTATCCTAAATAACATTTAAGGACTGCAACTTTGCATTGCATAAATGTACAAGTCACACACGTGTAAGCTGTATAAGTAATATCTTATTAAAAATAGAAATAGATGAACAGCTTGAGGACAACAATTTCAAATATGTAACAATATAGAAAAATATTAAAAGGAAGTATAAACATATAAGAATAATAAAAAACTTTGAATTTGTATCAATATATAAAAATACCTTAAGCCGGGCGATGGTGGCACATGCCTTTAATCCCAGCACTCGGGAGGCAGAGGCAGGCGGATCTCTGTGAGTTCGAGACCAGCCTGGTCTACAGAGCTAGTTCCAGGACAGGCTCCAAAGCCACAGAGAAACCCTGTCTCGAAAAACCAAAAAAAAAAAAATACCTTAAACAGAAGTAGAAACAAAAAATAACCTTAAATTTCTATCAATATACAATATGTATACTTATGTAAGTAGCTTAGAAGGAGTAGTTGATTTTTCGATTAAAATTAGAATCAATAATCTAATTTTTAATCATATCAAATCCAACCTACTTTTTAATATATCCATTATAAACTTGTAACCAACAACCACCACATAATGACAAATATCATAACCCATGGGTACCAAAAACCATTTGGTGGAGGAGGGTCATACTTTCATTGCTTAATAAAGAAACTGCTTGGTTTGATAGGTCAGAACATAGGTTGGTGGAGTAGACAAAACAGAATTCTGGGAGAAAGAAAGCTGAGTCAAGCAGACGTCATGGAGTTAGCCACCAGGTCAGACATGCTGAATCTTCCCCAGTAAGCCACGACTTCGTGGTGCTACACACATTATTAGAAATGGGTTAGTCAAGATGTGAGAGTTAGCCAAGAAAAGGATAGATATAATGGGCCAAGCAGTGTTTAAGAAAATACAGTTTCCATATAATTATTTTGGGTAAAGCTAGCTGGCAGCTAGGAGTCAGTTGGTATGAAAAGCAGGCCTACTTGCCTCCTCACTACAAATGGTGCCCAGTCATGGATAACTGAATCCACAGAAAGCCTGAGAAAGCTTGGGAAAGAATAAATTAAAGCATGTTTTCTTGGTAGCAGCATTTCTCGGGTCTGCTCTGCTTGCTAGACGAAAGCAAGTGCTCTCATCTAAGAGAGGCTTCCTGACTAAGCTTTAGCTACAAAAACCTTGCAGCTCTTTTAAGAGGTCCTGCTACAAAACACTTAAATGGTGTTGATAATAGCTTCATGCTTGTTTGTTTTCAGCCATAGCAGGAAAAAAAAAGTTGTGCTTTTTTAAAACGCTGGCTTTCTGGGTGGTCCTGCCAGGGCAAACTCTGACTCTTTCAGGCAGGCAGTCCAACTGAGTGTGGTTCATGAGCAGAATCCTACAGCTTGCTTGCTGACCTTGAAAAACCATATACTTATGGCAATAAAAATGGCTATAGCTGGTACTTCAGCCATGAGGCTGTAAAGCTAAGGAATGGGCTGGATCCAGCTTAAGTCCTACCTATATTGCTTGGTAAATTCAAGACTCATGTGGTCACAAAAGAGACATATAAAGTAAAAGAATGATTCAAAGTCAAAGAAAACGTCTAAATGATTTACAGTGTGTTAAAAATATATGCAGGCTTGAAAAAAAGTTAAAGTTCTTAAAGTAAAGAAAGAAAGAGAGTAGTTGGGTGTGGTAGTACACACCTTTAATCCCAACACTTGTGAGGCAGAGATAGATTGACCACTGTGACTAGAGGTAGAGGTAGATTGACCTCTGTGACTTCAAGTTGTGGTAGCACACACCTTTAATCCAAATACCTGGGAGGCAGAAAAGGACAGATCACTGAGAGTTCAAGGACAGCCTGGTCTACAGAGTTATTCCAGGACAAAGATATACAGAGAACCTATCTCAAAAAGTAAAAATAAACGAAATAGAGGTTAAAATAAAGCCACACAAAGATGGAAAATACACAGAGAATCTTGATGCTGTATGCTATTATGCTCTCTGAATTGTTCGAATGCTGAGGAAGGAGCAACATCTGCTAAAAGATATTTGTTTATAAATGCTGCTGAACTAACCCAAGATAAATATTTTGAAAATACCTTGACTTCAAATTTTGGATCTAAGGTTATGATGCTTTGGAAAAGTCCTTCTTTTGCTTTCACAGAGGATGAGACCCTGTGGATTGTTTCTATCCCAATATGGTATGATAGACCATAGCCTCCTGAAAGGTTGCTGTGAACACCTGCAAAAAATTACTTCACTCAACTGCCAACTAAGACAAAGCTAGGACATAGGGTATACCAAGAAAGACCAGATTAACAGTGCCCCCATACAGCAGGAAGCAGTTTGGAGAGAAAAACTGCACCCACGTTCCCAAATATTGTTTTTAAATGTTCTTTTACATTTAAAGGGGTATATGATATAGATATGAATAATTTGCACTGGTATGAATCTTTGTTTATTGATATAAGTTTAAGGTAATTTTGTTATATGTATATGTATTTCTGATCTTGATTAAGGTATTGTGATTGTGTAGTTCATTTAAAAATGTAATGTATATAGGTTGTTAATAGATAATCATCTAAAATAGTCAAGTTTGTAGTCATGTTAGTTAGACTTTCTAGGTGTGCATAGATATATTTCAGATAGGCATTCTTCATATCTTTCAAAGACTACAGAATATGGCATTCAATGTTTTAATAATTTAGGGTTTTTCATGACAATGAGACACATCTGCTCCTGGCAGCACCAATCTACTTCAAGAAAAAGATGGGCATCGAAGTGGCTCCTTATGGAGTTGGTTAGCCATTTGGGCAAGAAACTGCTCTTGCATGGACTATTGCATTAACTGGACACAAAGAACCCACAGAGAGAGGTCTGCTGAACTTGCCTAAAGGTGAGATGGTCTTTCAGGGTTCATGATTCATGAAAGTGTCTGCAAGACATTCTGCAGGACACAGCAGATAGTGACTGAACTGCCTTTGACATTCCTGCTTCATGGAAATGTCTCTGGATACTATGTGCCTGTAGGCCAAAGATGGATGCCCCAACGGTACAAAAGAACTTTGGGTGACTGTCCAGGCAGCGAGAAGTCTCTGTCATTTCTAGAGTTTGGAACTTGCTTATTTCTTGTTTACTTAGGTTATATTATATCCTTCTGGAGTCTTTGATGGAGTTGAAGAACAGAGAAATAGTTATAGTTGTTTTCCTTTGTTAGGATAAAGATAAAATAGATATAAATA
Source organism: Microtus ochrogaster (assembly GCF_000317375.1). Classification (NCBI taxonomy): domain Eukaryota; kingdom Metazoa; phylum Chordata; class Mammalia; order Rodentia; family Cricetidae; genus Microtus; species Microtus ochrogaster. Next base: position 974,343 of record NW_004949144.1, read on the forward strand.
TTATAACTGTAATTCTTGCTTGATAACTGTTTTGTTATATGTAATTTTACTATGTTAAAATTAAAGCCTTTTTTTGTTTAAACAGAAAAAGGGGAAATGATGGAGGAGGGTCATAACTTCATTGGTTAATAAAGAAACTGCTTGGTTTGATAGGTTAGAACATAGGTGGGAGGAGTAGACAGAATAGAATTCTGGGAGAAAAAAAGCTGAGTCAAGCAGTCATCATGGAGCAATCCACCAGGTCAGACATGCTGAATCTTTTCCAGTAAGCCACCACTTCATGGTGCTACACAGATTATTAGAAATGGGTTAGTCAAGATGTGAGAGTTAGCCAAGAGGCTAGATATGATGGGCCAAGCAGTGTTTAAAATAATACAGTTTCCGTATAATTATTTTGGGTAAAGCTAGCCAGTGGCTAGGAGTCAGTCAGTAAGAAAAGCAGGCCTGCTTGCCTCCTTACTACAACCGTCAACTCCACATTTTAAGAATCTGTGTGTCTTATTCTCAAATTACTTCATGTTGTATGGAGCAAGACGGCCACTCTAGGGGACCATTGGGTTTATCTTGAGCAGTTTGACAACCAAAGCTAATCTTAGAATGGTGTTTACCAGCTTAGTGGCATTATGACAATCCTGGTAGAATCACTGTTTGAAGACTTTGTAATTCACTAATAGAATTTTTTGTTTTTCACTGAAAAAAGATTAAATATATTAAGGTATATATGTTGTAAATCTTAGGGAGGATAAAGGACCATGCTTTATTAATTATACCTGGGATACCAAGATCAATTTCTAAATATCTGTTTAAATCATGAGAAAGCTACATGAAACCTAAAGTTAGAATTAGTCAGAATTTTATAGTACAGTTTAAATCAACATAGAAAGTTTAAATTTTAAGGTAGTACTTTTACCCAAAAAAGTTTAAAAGTGTCAAAATAAATATGAGATGTATGAGATAGTTGAAAATATATTAGTTCCTAGAAATTTGGTTTCCTTCTTTCCCATTCCAAATGGCTGAGATGAGAGAGAGAGAGAGAGAGAGTCTTTAAATTTTCTTTTTAACAAACATGTTTGCATTAGACAAGGAAAGAGCCACACTTCAATTGGAAATCAGAATTTAATCTGTAATTGATCTGGAACTACATAAAGACCTTCTGTTACTAAGAGACCAGCCAAAACAGACATTTTGAAATATTGCACTGTAGAAATTATTATATACCATTAAACCAGATTACTGCTTTAACGATTATCATTTTATCTGGATGGCTCTCCTTTCTTTTTCAATGCTTTAGGTGTTCAAACGTCTTTAGATTCCCACTTGATTTTTTTTATTTTTCTGGAAAGATTTTAAAAAACCTATCAGGATAGTCTTCCCTTTTATCAGGTTGAATCATCACATCAGTTGATGAACTATCACTTCTCCTAATTAAGAGGTCTCTCCTGTTTGAATCAAACCTTTACCAGTTTCGATCATATCCATAGCTTTTTTTTCTCATATGCAAAGCAAATCAAAACCTCTTTCAAACATAACACATACACTGGCTTTCATCCTCTTACAACAGATCCTTGAAGAATACCAGCTAATTCAGTTTACTGTTGCTTTTTTTCTATTATTCAATGTTTTTCTATAGTTGTTGTTCCCCTTCCAATAGCATTTAGATAATTTAAAGTAAATAAAGTATTGTCCAATCTTTTGTTAGGTGTCATTATTATGTCATTTTTCTTATTCAACATTTTTGTTAATATATAATTGGATTTTTCTATAACCGCTTGCCCTGTAGGATTGTGAGGTATATCTGTAATATATTTTATGGTGTAATATGCAGGAAAACTGTTTCATTTACTAGAAACATATGTATTGTCTCCCTTCCATTTTGTATCTATGAGACAGGGTTTCTCTGTACCTTTGTTGCCAATCCTGGAACTAGCTCTTGTAGACTAGGCTGCCCTCAAACACATAGGGATCCACCTGTCTCTTCTTCCTGAGTGCTGGGATTAAATGTGTGTGCCAAATTGCAATGATGGCTAAAGCTTCCTTGAGATGTTTAATTATAGCATCAGCCTTTACAGAAACTCATAGCAGTAGCCCTACAGAATATTGAATAGGTATCTGTGCTATGGTGTACACAGTTGAATTTTTTTTTTAATTTTGTAAAATGAAACAAATCCATTTTACAAATTTCATTTCTTTGAGTTCCCTGTTGCATGGAGCTGCGGGCCACTTCCCTGCCACCCCAGCTCTCGGCTGCCTGGCTAGCTTCTGCCCCAAAATAATTACACGGAAACTATATTCTTTTAAACACTGCCTGGCCCATTAGTTCCAACCTCTTATTGGCTAGCTCTTACATATTAATCTAACCCATTTCTAATAATCTGTGTAGCCCATGAGGTGGCTTACCAGGGAAGATCTTAACCTGTGGCTGTGTTGGGTGGGAGAATCATGGTGACTGCCTGACGGCTTCTTTCTCCCAGCATTCTGTTCTGTCTACTCCGCCTACCTAATTTTTTGTCCTATCAAAGGGCTAAGGCAGTTTCTTTATTTAACCAATGAAATCAACACAAAACAGAAGACTCCCACATCATTTCCCCTTTTTCTGTTTAAGCAAAAAAGAAAGGCTTTAACATAGTAAGGTTACATATAACAAAACAGTTATCATGTGTTAGGTGTAGCCGAGTAGTATGGTGGGCGGGGCTACTTCCGGAGTTCCATTTGTAGACTTTCTAGCAAGCACCAGGAAAAACCAAGTCGCTGCAGATGCTCAGTGACTCAGAAGCTCAGCTGCTTCTGCCACTGTAGTCAGGCAGAGCAGACTGGCAAGGAGCTGTGCTGAGAGGGTACAATCTGTGTGGAGGGAGAGGCCTCCAGTGGGGGGGGCACTGGCTCCCAGGGTTCCCACCCGGGAGGCTCTGATTCATTGTGGGTATCCAAAAAGCCCCACGTTAGGCACCAAAAATGTAGCGGTGTAAATGAAGAAAGACAGAAATTATAATAATATATTCAGCTTTAATTAGGGAAAGACTCACAGAATCCGTGGTTCCAGTGGAGAACAGGAAAGCAGAAGGGGCAGGGGAGAGCACTGCAGCAATATTTATTAGTAAAAAATATCCTCAGGTGACCCAGCCCTACAAGCAAGGTGATTGGCTGGGGCTACCCTACAGTTCCCTTTATGTTAATGCCTTCAATTCCTCGGTTTTGTTATACAAATAACAAGTAAGACATTACCTTATAGTTTCTTTGACTTGGTGCCAAGTAAAAGACAATTTCTATTTCAAACCCTTGTCATTGACATGATGTTTCTTATGAAATCTTGAGATAACCATCACATTTCTTACTTATTGATGATTAATTTTTTCATTATGTTGTGCTAGAGTGCTGGGTACACCCATATGGGAGCTGATATGTGTGTTATATATGGAATGATTGCTATTCCTTACTATTTCCTGCTGTTATGTAAATACAGATGTTAATATTCAATCATCAGTAATAAATTCATTAGGATCAATATGCAAAACAACTTTCTCTGCATGTTGAGGTCATTAACTATATTAAGAATTTTCTGACAAATTAATAATGCCAGAAGAATATAATTCAGACTTTTGGACAGAATCATAAGGGAATTGAGCTATATTACTTAAATTTCCTTATTTATAACTTGCCATTCCTGGTTTATTTGCATCAGTATTGAGTGTAAGGGCTCAAGATGCCTGTGTTCACTGTACATAGTAAGTAAGGAAAGAACTGATTGGTTCTTTTTATAAATTAAATCTATCATTTTAGCGATATCTTTTGTTAATATTTCAAAAAATACTGCAAGCTCCTTGCCAATGTTCTTTTTTTTCTCCATCAGGAGGAAGTTTCAGCATTAGTACAAGGTACTACAATTGATGTTCTGTCAGTTCCTGTTAATTGACAAAATCTCAGTTTTCCATTTAAAATCATATCAGAAGCCATTTCTACAGAAGTATATAATATTTTGCTCTCTTTTTTTTTGGCAAAAAAAATCCATTCCAGTTTCTCTTCTATATGGTTCAGTGTGGCTGACTTTATATTGAGGTCTTTGATCTTTTTGGACCTGAGATTTGAGCATGATGATAAATATGGGTCTATTTTCATTTTCCTACATCTTCATATCCAGTTATGCCAGCACCACTTGTTAAATATGTTTTCTTTTTTTCCATTTGATATTTTTTTGCTTCTTTATCAAAAATCAGATTTTTGAAGGTGTGTGGATTAATATGAGTCCTTGAGTCAGTTCCATTAGTCCTTCTGTCTGTTTTTATTCCATTACTAGGTTGTTTTCAGTATTGTAGCTCTGTAGTTGAGTTTGAAATCAAGAATTGTGATGCCTTCAGAAGTTATTTTATTGTACAGGATTGTTTGGGCTATCCTGGGTTTTTTGCTTTTCCATATGAAGTTGAGCACTGTTCTTTCAAGGTCTGTGAAGAATTTTGCTTGGATTTTGATGGGCATTGCTTTGAATCTGTAGATTGCTTTTGGTAAGATTGCCATTTTTACTATGTTAATTCTACCTACCCAAGATCATGGGAGATATTTTCACTTTCTGGTGTCTTCTGCAATTTCTTTCTTCAAAGATTTAAAGAAGAGAAACTGAAAAGTACACTGAAAACTTTGGCACAGGAGACCACTTTCTAAATATAACCCCAGCGGCACAGACACTAAGAGAAACAATTCATAAATGGGACCCCTTGAAACTGAAAAGCTTCTGTAAAGCCAAAAACATGGTCAACAAGACAAAACAACAGCCTACAGAATAGGAAAATATTTTTGTTAACCCCACATCAAACAGAGGTCTGATCTCCAAAATATACAAAGAACACAAGAAATTGGTCATCAAAAGAACAAACCATCCGATAAAAAAAAAATGGAGTATAGACCTAAACAGACAACTCTCAATAGAGGATTCTACAATGGCTGAAAGACACTTAAGGAAGTTTTCAACATCCTTAGTCATCAGAGAAATGCACATCAAAACAACTCTGAGATTCCATCTTACACTTGTAGAGAATGGCCAAGATAAAAAGCACAGATGATAATTTATGCTGGAAAGGTTGTGGGGTAAAGGGGACACTCCTGCATTGCTGATGGGAATGCAAGCTGGTACAGTCCCTTTGGATGTCAGTCTGGTGATTTATCAGAAAATTAGAAAACAACCTTCCTCAAGACCTAGTAACAACACTTTAGGGTATATATTTGAAAGATGTTCAATTGTGCTTAAAAGACATGTGCTCAAATATGTTTATAGCCGCTATGTTTGTCACAGGCAGAAACTTGAAACAACTTAAATGCCCTTTGAAGAATAGATAAGGAAGTTGTAGGACATTTACACAATAAATACTACACAGCAGGAAAAAAAACAACTTCTTGAATTTTGCAGGAAAATTGATCGAGCTAGAAAATATCATTTTGAGTGAGGTAACCCAAATACACAAAGACTATTATCACATGTACTCACTCATAAGTGGTTTTTAAACATAAAGCAAAGAAAACAAGGCCACAAATCATAATCCCAGAGGACCCTAAAAGAGATATACATTGATCTAATCTACATGCTAAGTAGAAAAAGACAAGATCTTCTGAGTAAATTAGGAGCTTGGCGACCTTGAAAGAGGGTTGAAGAGGAGGGGAGAGGTAGGTAGGGGAGCAGAGAAAAATGTAGAGCTCAATTAAAAAAAAGAACAAAAATCCATTCTAGTATATTATCTTCTTTCTGCATAATAATTGGTGAAAAAGAATGGGAAAAGTCAAAATAATGAGTATACAAATATTCACTGGATACAGTAATACTTAGGAGTGTCTTGCAATTTTTTCTTATCCAGAGCCAATTCTCTTTCAGCTTCATCTGCTAATTTTTGTGGACTCTTCAGTGTTGACAGAGGTTTTCCCACCCAGTCTCTCAGCTGTTCTACACCAGCGAAAGACACAGAGGTCTACACTAATTATATAGTGGTTACCCTATTTGCTCAGGCTTCTTATGAACTCTTAGAACTTGCATCTAACCCATAATTCTTGTATGTACTTGCTACATGGCTAGGTAACTTTAATCAGCAAAGCATTCTTATCTTGTGTCCTCTGTGTCTGGTTGGTGACTGCAGATTGAGCCTTTCTTCTTCCAAGAGTTCTCCTATTCTGGTAGCCCTGCCTATACCCATGCCTGACTTTTGGACAATTAGTATTTATTAAACCAATACAAGTGACAAATCTTTACAGGGTACAAGACCATTTTCCAACAGCAATTCCCCCTTTTTTGTCAAAACAAGAACTCTGAATCCAATTTCCTTTGTTTAGCTTTTTCTTGAACATTATCCATAACTTATAACTAACAGTATAAACAAAGACAAACATCTATAATCCATTTTGGGGGGCACTGATAATCTTATGGGAACCTATAGGAAATTTTGGATTATTGTCAAGTACTGACTGGAATATTCTGTGATTCTTGATCATCTCAGTCAGCAGTCTTGAGGCTGTTCTGGATGTAGAGCTCAAAGGGAACTCCAACAGAGGTCCTCTGAATTGTAGGATTATCTTTGTCATTCATTCCCATGGGAGATTTTTCAGGAGGTTTTCCTTAATTAAACCTGATTTTTTTTTTTTTAAAGCTCAGAATGAATACACAGCCTCTCATTTCTTGGGGAAACAAAAGCAAAACCTCTTCCACAAAATAACCTAACTTTTGACTTAAATTTTGAAGTCAAGGCATATTCAATACACATGTTGGATTAATCCAGCAACATTTGTAATCAAATGCCTTTTAGCCTTCTTCAACCATCAAACCATTCAAAAACAGTACAATAACATACAATATCCAAATTCACTCTTTGTTTTCCATCTTTACGTGACTTTATTTTAAAATCAATTTATTTTGATTTTTTTTTCTTTTTTGGTAACCAGATTTCTCTGTGTATCTTTGGCTGTCCTAAAACTCACTCTGTAAAACTCGCAGATATTGTCTTGCCTCTGTCTCCCAAGTTCTGTGATTAAAAGTGTGTGTCACCATACCCAACTATTCTGTTTCTTTTTTTAAAGTGTGTGTCACCATACCCAACTATTGTTTCTTTTTTTAAAGTGTGTGTCACCATACCCAACTATTGTTTCTTTTTTTAA
>NW_004949144.1:982717-992275 GCF_000317375.1 Microtus ochrogaster
AAAAAAAAAAAAACAAACAAACAAAAAACAAACAAAAAAAATTTCTAAATTTTCTTAATTAAAACATTGAGAGGAACAACATTAGGAGAGATAATGTAACATGGGAGAGTGGGAGAGACTCTTCTCATTTACAGAATTATGGGATTCCTGTAGAAAAAAACTGATGCAACCATTTCCAAAGATAGAAATGAACTTTTCATGGGATGATTGAAGGTTATATCCCCCACGATTTATTCTGGTGGGATTTACGTGTCACCATTCACTAAAAAAAGGAAGTATTTGGAGAACCATAACTTTATGGAAGAGTGTCAGGAACTATTTTTCCCTTTACCACTGGAGTCTCCATTTCTACAGCAGGGGCCATTTTTTCTTCCTACAGGACAGAAAGCAATGTGTGTAACCTGATATCTGGGAGAGAGAAGCAGTGTAGCATGATTAATAAAAACCCAGAGACAGGTATTTGGATTCAACATGAAGGTCAGAAAAGCAAAACAGCCAGTCATTGGCTCTTACCTCTACCTCAATCTGGAATGGTGATCATGCCTTCAGGAAAATCAGAATGAGACTGACTGAGAGCTGTTTCCTCCCATCTTATATTCCCCTTTAGTGCTAGGATTAAAAGCATGCACTATTACTAACTAGTTTCTATGGCAATTCATGAGTGTACTGGGTAATGGTGTGTGTCACCACTGCCTGGTCTGTTTTCCTGACCAGGGTGGCAGTTTTACTCTCTGATTTTCAGGCAAGCTTTAGTTATTAAAATACAAATGAAATATCATGACATTCCCCCTTTTTATCTAAAATAAAGTGAAAGGTATAACTAATATAAGAAAAATTGTATACAATAAGTACAATGACAATAAATAAATCAATATTGAATCATTCAGATGCTGCTGAGAAAGTATTAAATACATAATGCAAAAGTTAAGCTTAGAGAATACCAACTTAGGTAAAAATATTCAAAATTTTACCTGTTTTGTCTTTAAGCCATTTACTGAGGATAAATTATTTACTATCAGTTTACACTACCAAAGAGAAGTCATACATAAATGCTTTTGTTGTACGACTGTGGTTAATTGAGTTCTATTCCCAAAACCTATGTAAAACTTGAAAAAGAGTCCTTTTCCAAGATCCACCAACTCAAGAACAAGGCTGCTTTCCCCCATGGAACACCTGTTACGCAGTAAACACTTGTAAACATGTCTACATATCCAACTTCAGAAGTTTGTCCTTATTATGTGTGTGTGTGTGTGCATGTACTTTTAGATCATTTACATATCTCCCTATCCCCATTACAACTCCTCCTGTGTCACCCTGCACCTTACCAAATTCAAAATCTCTTATGTATGCATATATAGCTATTACCCCATGAGTCTATTTGTCTGTGTGTTTGTCTGTCTGCCTGTCTGTCTGTTTGTGTCTGTATACATGTGATTGCAGATATCTGAGAAGACCAGAAAATGGCATTAGTTCCCCTGGAGTTAAAGTTATAGGTTGTTATAAGTCACTAAATATGGATGCTTGGAAGGGACCGTGGTCCTTTTTACAAGAATGGGACTTGCTGTTAACCGCAGGCCACCACTCCATATCCCCAAGTGTACATTCATGACAAATAAAAGTGATTTTAATGTTGAACCCGTGGTGATAAGCCTGTCATTTCAGATAAAATATTGTTAGGTGCTAAGAGTTAGGATTTCCTCAGCACCCTCTTCCCCAATAGACCTAGCTTTTCTGTTAAATTTCTTATCTTCATTACTTCAGAGTATCAATTTTTGAACATTGACAATTGTTACTTTAAGAATCTAAAGAATGAATTTTTGAAAATCATTGAGCTCACATTTGATCTCTCCTGATTTGTACTTTCTGTGGTTGATTTGTTTTTGTAAATCTATTAAGTGTAGTAATAGGAGTGGTGGGGCTGTGTCCCCAGCACCCCGGCTGCCTGGCTAGCTTATGCCCAGAAATAACAAGACACAAATTGTATTCATTTAAACACTGCTTGGCCCTTTAGCTCTAGCCCTTACTGGCTAGTTCTGATATACCGATCAACCCATCTCTAATAATCTGTGAGCACCGGTCTTACCGGGAAAGATTCAGCATGTCTGACCTGGCAGCTTGCTTCATTGCGTGCGTCTGCCCGGGAGAGGGGAGGATGGCATCTCTGAGCTCACTTCCTCTTCCTCCCAGCATTCTGTTCTGTTTACTCCTCCCACCTATGTTTTAGCCTATCAGGGCCAAGCAGTTTCTTTATTGCTTAACCAATGAAATCAACAGATTGATATATGACACTCCCACATCAATTTAGTATCCTAGGTAATTAAAATCATCTCCTCTTTGTAGTTTTTCAGGAGCAATTTGCATTCCCTAGCAAAGCAAAATTCTCTTTACTTCTTTAAATGTTTTCTCTAAGGCATCTGCATCTAAATCAGTTAACAAGACATCATTCGTGATATAGTGAATTGTAGATTGAGGAAACTGATTATGAGTTATTTCCACTGGCTTTCATACAAAGTACTGATACAAGGTAGGGCTGTTTAACATTCCTTGCAAAAGGATTATCATTGATATCTTTTTTATTTTATTACTTTAAAAAAATACCAATTTTATTTATTTTGCATATGATTTAATTCAGATGCCAATAATTTATTTGAAATGACAGGCTTATCACCACGGGTTCAACATTAGAATCACTTTTGTTTGTCATGAATGTGCACTTGGGGATATGGAGTGATGGCCTGAGGTTAATAGCAAGTCCCATTCTTGTAAAAAGGACCAAGTTCCCTTCCAAGCATCCATATTTAGTGACTCATAACAACCTATAACTTCAACTCCAGGGGAACTAATGCCATTTTCTGGTCTTCTCAGATATCTGCAATCACATGTATATAATATTTTAAAATATTAATTTGCTATGGCCCACACTTGAATAGATACTTCAAGAATAAAGTAATTTATTTTAAAACTTAAAAAGTAATAAGGACTTAATAGTCCAAGAAAATGATCAACTGAGGTTGAGAGAATATTCAGTTTTGTAGAAAAGAAATTATGGGATGCACATGTGGGTCAGTATGTTCCACAACTTGATTATGTTCTGGTCATTTTACCTGCTACACTTTTCCTACTGAAATTCTAAAACAAAGAGAAGACAATATGTTTTAATAGAAATGTTTGCTGCACAAGGAATCTTAAAAAAGAAGACTTATGTGGAAAACTTTTGTGAGTTGATTCAGAAAGGAAAATTAAGATTTTGGTACATTTTACTAATGATAAAAATTTCTAATTATGGACAGAAAATGAACGTTGAGAAAGAGCTTGAAGCAATATTTTGGGAAAGATTAACATCAAACATTCTCAAAGGAAGAGACTTCAATTTGAAAAGAGAACTGAATGTATCCTTCCTCACATTGTACAGGAGAATGAAGGCATCAAACTAAGAAATGTGAAGACACCTTAGCAAATGATGTATCTGAGGGTAATAAATGAATCACCAAAAAAAAAAAATGTGCCAAGAAGAAGACTAATTGGCTTATATTTGGTATATCACATTTTCACTAGTATAAAATTTCATGAATCTCCCTCCTCAAAACACACACACATACACACACACAAAGAAATAAACAAAAAGGAATCAAAAGAATATATTTAGCACATGAATTTTCAAATAACATAAGAAACAGATGGGCAGAACAGATTCTGTATGGCAACATAACTTTCATATTTTCTGCTGGAACCAAAAAAAGAAAAAAATAAAAAAAAAACAAAAAATGGAAATGAGAAAAAAATATATGTGGTAGCACACTAATCTATGTTAAAATACAACACATTATTTATTCTCTCAATCTGTGTATGACTGTTGTGGAAGTTTAGAAAATGTTCACATTGTAGTGGGAAGTAGAAGGTAGAAGTTGTGCTTTCTATGGAGACAATATTAACTCCAATGTTTACATTCCAGACATGGGTTACTTCAGGGCTCTAACAACCTCCAGGTGACTAAGGGCCTGTGGCATACTGCCCATCATTTAACCTCACCTTTATTAAATGTCTTCTTGGTGAGCTGTTCCATAAATTGTTTGGATTATGCCTCATGAGTTCATAGATGACATTTTGGTGGAAGTTAACAGAATAGTCTGATTCACAGATTGCCAATACTGAAGAAATTCAAGGAAAGGGCAAATGTTTGTATCATTTCCGCAGTACACACATATGAAGAAGTCATAGGTATCCCTATGCTCCTTGTCTCCGGCTTCATTTTCCTTACTGAAAGTATAAAACTGGACTTCGTGTCAGGATCACCTCTGATGAATATAGGAGCCTAACAAAGGCATATTTTAGGCAGACTTTTCTTCCTGTCCATCAGTTTCCAAATAACCCACACGTAGACTCATTATTATTTATAAATGTTTAGAATAATTAAGGCTTGTTACTAGCTAATTCTTATATTTTCAACAAATCCATATTTTTACCTGAGTTTGGCCATGGGGTTTGGGACCTTTTGTCAGTATGGAAAGTTCATCTTGCTTCTCTCTGTTTGTTAATGACTTCTCTGATTCTGTCCTTCTTCCTCCCAGTATTCTCAGTTTGGCTGTACTGTCTACACTATCTGTCTGCCTCCTGGTCAGTCAGTTCCTTATTAATCAATGAGAGAAGTACATATTTATAGTGTACAAAAGGGTTATTTCATAGCATTCTCCTCTTTATACCCAATTAAAAAGTAATGTTTTAAACTTAAATATATAAATATATAGCAGTTATTTAGTAGGAATTGCAGGTACGATATTCAGTTCATTTATATTTTGCAAATTTATAGAAAATATTATTTTATTTAACTTATCTTTGTGACAGTAAATTTTTTATTTATCTGTTAATTTTATTTCTAAGAACACACTTTTTTAATTTACATACGAATCCAGTTTCCTCTGCCTCCACTCTTCCTGCTTTGCAAACCTTCCACATACCCTACTCTATATCCATTCCACAGAAATGATGAGGACTCTTGTGGTCATGTCAACAATGTCTGGCATATCAGTTGAGATAGGGCTAAGTACTTCCTCCTTGTATATAGTAACTCTAATACCTAGTTTACCTATTTTTAAAAAAAATAACAATTGGAATTTCAATTAGGGACCAGAATTCCCACTTAATACTTGACAAACTTAAAGAAGAATTCTAATCACTCAAAAATTGGAGTTAAACTTGGCTTCTTAGTAACTGTCTTTTCTTGGTAGGCTCTATTTGCTAGCAGCAAGAAGAAGAATGGCTCCTTTGAGAGATAGATTTCTGACACTATACTAATGGCAAAATACACATGGCTATTTTAAGAGGACATGCTATATCAAACACTTATATGGGGTTTGCACGCAATAGCTGGCGCACTACTTGATGTCAGCATGAAGCCAAAAACTGCTCAGACTTGGGGTAATAAAAATGGCTTTCATGTCAATACATCCATCATAAAGTTTAGCTTTTTGTGAAGCAAACAGGGCAGAGACAGATGCCAAAGAAGAGGGTTTGACCCTAACCAAGTTATTTACCAGTATAAAGGCTCATGAGGTCAGAAAAATGATTATTGATATTCAATAAAGAGACATTTAGGTGGAAAAAAAACTCTAAATGGGTTACAATATCTTTAAGAATTGGGAAAAAAGAGAGACATAGACAATCTTGAGAAAGAAATATATACTTTTAAAATATTAAAGTCCCTAAGAAATGAACAAAATAATATAAAAGAAATTGTTACATAATTGGAAGTAATAGAGTGTCTGGATCTTATATGTGTCTATGTTTTCTAATTTCTAAGTTGCTGAACTAAATCAAACAATATGTTTTAAAATGTTTCAAAATGGGAGTCAAAGGATATGTTATTCTGAGGAAGAGGTTATGCTTTTATACATACATAAGAAGCTATGGACTTTTTCGAGATGGTATGATCAGATAATACTGATCCTACAAATTCTGACTATACACATAAAAAAATAACCATCAAAAACTTCAAAACATGTAATATATTTTTCCCACTCAAATATAAAGAAAAAATCTTTAGCTAACTTATACACATCAGATATTCCATATAAGTAATTCATGTTACCTATAAAATTTTATATATTTTCAGAACAAGGGGACAAAACACTAAAGAAAATGAATAATCCAGGTGATCCAGCATACAAAACAGCTCCAAGGATGCTAGCTTGGAGAGATCCAGTCTCACAAACTACACCAGACAAGATTTAAACATAAAAATTAATTTTGGCAGGAAACGAAGAATACCAGTAAATGAAAATGATAACAAAAAATTTAAAGAACAATACCAACTTTCCCAAAATGTGTGTTACTGATATTTATTATCATTAAAGGCTGATTAGTTGCAAATTATTAATGGTAATGGCCACGAAAAGCTAAACTAGGGGGATTAAATTCAAGGTTCCCAATTTGAAGAGAAAAAAAAGAGGAGTATAGAAATGATAGAATAAAAGGAAAGATTATTAAATCTACTTTTAAAACAAGAAAGCAACTACTAGTCTTAATTATTTTACATTGATATGAATTTTTATATACTGAAATAAATCCAAGGTTGCTTTCTTGTTTTAAAATTAGATTACAGAGAATAAAATGGGCATTAAAAACTCTATAGGGATTTGGTTTTCTTTGTGGTGAAAACTAGCCAGTTTAGGCAAAAAAGCCACCTTTGCCTCAGTTGCTGACAATAAATATTCTGTCCAATCTGCATCAGCAGGATGCAAAAGAAAGTAACTGACAAAGTTTTGCCAATATGGTCAAATACAGTCCTTCAAAATTCCTTGCTTCTCAGAAAAGTCTGTCAGATAGTCTAGGCTCATAGGACAATGATGGGGCCCCCAATATTATAGAAGTACTTACGGTGACTCTACAATAGTCAGATGTCCCTGTTATTAGTTAAGATTTCACCCTTAGGGGTTTTGATAGAGTTGAAAAATAGTCATAATTAAAATTTTCTTAGTTATGATGAAAGATAAATTAGGTAAAAACCTTAGATTCATAAGAGTAAGATAAATAATAGAATATATTCTCTAAACTTGTGAAATACAAATGGACTGGGTATTCTAACTACAATTCTTATTTAATAACTGTTTTGTTATATACAGTTTTACTATATAAAATTGAAACCTTTATATTTAATAAGATAAAAGGGGGAAAGAAACATTCCTTTCTACATTCTAATTATGTGTTACTTTTCCTGGTTAATAATAAACTGAGTGGCCAGTGGCAAGACAGGAAGTATAGGTGGGACAACCAAACTGAGAATACTGGGGGGAAGAAGGACAGTGTCAGAGGAGACACCAGAGATGCAGAGGCATCGGGATGTGTAGAAAATGAGGTAACAAGTATTGATCTGTGAGGCAGAGGGTAGATAAGAAATAAAGGACATTGAGCCTATAGTTCGTGATCCTAGAGAGGCTAAATAAAAAGGTGAATCCAGAGAAAAACATATAGTTATCCTTCTGGATATTGGAAGGAGACAAGATTGCCAGGCAAAAATTGGAAACTTGTGGGTGGGGGTGGTGTTGGGGTAGGGAAGATGGGGAGAAAAAAGGGAAAAGGGGAGGATGGGGAGAGCTTGGGAGAATGGGACGGTTGAGATAAAGGAAGGGTTGATATGGGAACAGGGAAGTATATATCTTATTTTAGGGAGCCATTTTAGGGTTGGCAAGAGACTTGACTCTAGAGGTGTTCCTAGGTGTCCATGGAGATGTCCCCAGCTAGATCCTTGGGCAGCTGAGGAGAGGGAGCCTGAAATGACCCTATCCTATAGCCATACTGATGAATATCTTGCATATCACCATAGAACCTTTATATGGCGATGGATGAAGCTAGAGACAGAGACCCACATTGGAACACTGGACTGAGCTCCCAAGGTCCAAATGAGGAGCAGAAGGAGGGAGACTATGAGCAAGGAATTCAGGACCAGGAGGGGTGTGCCCACCCACTGAGACGGTGGGGCTGATCTAATGGGAGGTCACCAAGGCCAGCTGGACTGGGACTGATGGAACATGTAATCAAACCAGACTCTCTGAGCATGGCGGACAAGGAGGGCTGACTGAGAAGCCAAGGACAATGGCACTGGGTTTTGGTCCTACTGCGTGTACTGGCTTTGTGGGAGCTTAGTCTGTTTGGATGCTCACCTTCCTAGACCTGGATAAAGGGGGAAGGACCTTGGACTTCCCACAGGGCAGGGAACCCTGACTACATTTTGAACTGGAGCAGGAGGGGGAGGGAAATGGGAGGAAGGGAGGAGGTGGAAATTTTTAATTAAAAATAAATAAAAAAATGAAAAAAAAATAAAAAATTAAAACAAAAAAGAAATATGAGTTAAGGTTTCAGAGTTATCTAGTACCAAGCCTTAACTATTAGCCAAGCATTTATAAATAATATCAGGCTTCTAACTAATTATATCAGTTCAGCCATGGCAAAAGTGCAGCCATGGCACAGGTAACCTCTGCTTACCCATATAACTGCTCCTTTGACTTTCAAAATGCCCATGGGACAAGATTGTTCTACTATTTAAATAACAACAGTTAATTTGCCATGTGACAATATATTTTGCTTTCATAATGCATCTCTGATGAATACAGAGATGCCGCTAGCCATTGTATCTCTGCAGTTTTCACATATCTATCAAAAGCACACTATTGATTTGGGCCTTATATAATATTGCTACAAGCCACAACATTATTCAGTAAATGCTCAGTCATTTCTTCACTGGCGACTTATCAAAGACAAAGACTTTAGTGAAGGTTTTTGAACCAAAGGGCAAGGCTTTTTGGCATTACTGCTTTGTGAATGAGTGGCTTTCTTTTGCTGTAGACTTTCACTGTAGCTAATTCTCCTTCTGTTACACATTTGAGAATTAATACACACAGTTAAGAACTGTCATCCCTTAGCTATGTGTAAAAACAGTTTTCC
This sequence comes from Microtus ochrogaster, assembly GCF_000317375.1. Classification (NCBI taxonomy): domain Eukaryota; kingdom Metazoa; phylum Chordata; class Mammalia; order Rodentia; family Cricetidae; genus Microtus; species Microtus ochrogaster. Next base: position 991,655 of record NW_004949144.1, read on the forward strand.
ACTGCCAGTTCCCTGTTCCTCTATTCTAGGTAAACAGAAAGGTCTTTCTTGCTACAACCATGTTTATCATCAGTTATTTGGTCAATGATTATGTTCTAGGGAAGAGCATTCCATTTAAGACATTGACAAATATCAAAGTACATAGAATTACTACTAGCCCAAGCTCATGCTCAGGTTTTTACTTGAAAACCATAACAGCTGATAACAGATACCCCAGAATTAATAATTTAAAGCCATGGGTTCCTTCTTTGTTTCTACCACCTAAAGAGACCTATGCCAATAGAAGCTGCAGCATATGGTGTTTGTGATATCTGATCAAGAACCATACCTTTTCTCTGACTTATTGTGTAGGGTGCTTGGTTACCTGATGCTATGCATGCTGGGAGAAGAAAAAAAGTGGTGGACTGAAAATAAACTTTTTAGCTCTTTTTAACCCCTAAAAATATAGCATAGCACACTAATTTTCCCCATCTAAAATTCACTCCTTGATGATTTCTTTACTTTCTTAACTAACTTTCTCTATTACGTAGTTCAACTAATGTGCACTAGCCACCTTTGAGCTAACAGTTATGGATCTCTCTCTCTCTCTCTCTCTCTCTCTCTCTCTCTCTCTCTCTCTCT
>NW_004949144.1:992375-999604 GCF_000317375.1 Microtus ochrogaster
AATCAAGCCCTGGAACCTGCTGGGGCTGAGGAATTGCTGCTGGTTTTAAGGATATATATAGGAACATTTGCAATGGGAAAAACTGATAGAAATAAAAATAAAGAGGAAGAAGGAGGAGGAGGAGGAAAAGGAAAGAAAGAAAGAAAGAAAGAAAGAAAGAAAGAAAGAAAGAAAGAAAGAAAAAAGATATATGGATAGATGGAACCTTATCTGAGTAGACCTCTTAAACCAGAGATTTTTTGACCCACACCCTTTAGCTTATTGTAACACATTCATTTAAACCCTGAGAGGAAGTTCTAAAACTGAAACTTTAAGGCTCCCATGATAATATTCTCAACACTTGTTCACAGAGGACTCACATGCAAACTTGCACTTTTATAGCATGGGAGCATTGGTACACACTGGATAAGGGCACTGTCTTAAGAAGCACAATCACCTGGAACTCTATGAGTGAAATTCATCAAAATTTCACTTTAAGTTTCTTCAACACATAGACAAACACACACACATACACACACACACATACACACACACACACACACATACACACACACACATACATACACACACACACATACACACACACACATACACACACACACCTCACTCTAAACATAACAACTATACAAGTATTGTGTAAAATCAATTATAAAAACTCAATAGTTCATGAGAATATTCAGGTATGTCCTAAAGATAAACAAAATGGAGGTGAGGACAATATCCAGTGAGACCTACAACAACCAAATGATGGCTTATAGAATAAACAACACAGTTGCCAAATATTGGGTTAAAAAAATAAAAACTAACCTTAAAAAGGTGAGGTTAGAGCTACCTATTATGGCTCATCCCTATAATATCAACACTTGAAACAGAGGGAAGAGTAGAAAAATTGAGTGTAAACTAGGCCCAGTCGTAAAAGTAAACCCAAACAAAAACATAAACATTGATTCAAAAGATGAATAAAGGGGATTCCTAAGAAGCGAAAGTGATGTAAGATGATAAATACTGGGTTGATTGATAGAGGACACAAAATATTCATGAGTACTATTGAGAAGAAAAAGGCAGAGGATTTTCTATTTGAAAAAAGGAAAAGACCTGTAGGCAAAGCGCTCTACTACTAATACACATGAGGGTGTAGATGTGAAGACACAAGAGAGTCAACCACCAACTTTCTCATGCTCCTCCTCATGGAACCTAGGCAGGCCTACCCAACATAGTGGCCATCAGCTAATAACCCTCTTTATTTTCAGGAAGAAACATCTCAACAAGAACACAGTTTTACATGTGGAAATTTGGGCTCATTCCAATTGGGAAAAAATCAGAAGGGATTGTTTCCTTGTTTTCCCTGACATTATATCATTATATTATTTAGATACCATAACATCTAATGCTTGAAACTGAAACAACCACCATCTTGTATTCCTTCAATAATCCTGGATTTTTAACAGATGGAATTCAAATTCACTTTGCAGTAAATGCCTTAACCATAATATTTTACATCCAAGCAGCTAAGATAGTATCTCAGAATAGGTTGAATTTACATGTGACATTTATATAGTTTCTCATGTTACTTTGGAGGTAGGCCAGATATGGGAGCAGGGAAGAAGATATCTTAATTAAGGAGCTATTTTAGGGTTGGCAAGAGACTTGGCTCTAGAGGGGTTCCCAGATGTCCACGGGGATGTCCCCAGCTAGGTCCTTCAGCAGCAGAGCAGAGGATGCCAGAACTGGCCTTGCCCCATTATCACACTGACGATTATCTCATATATAACCATAGAACCTTCGTCTGGTGACAGATGGAGATAGAGACAGAGACCCACATTGGAGAACTGGACTGAACTCCCAAGGTCCAATTGAAGAGCAGAAGGAGGGAGAATATATGCAAGGAAATCTGGATCACAAGGGGTTGGTCCACCCACTGAGGCATTGTACCTGATCTAATGGGAGCTCACCAAAGCCAGCAGAACTGAGACTGAACTAGCATGTGATCAAACTGGACTATCTGAAGTGGCTGACAATTAGGTCCAATGGAGAAGCCAATGATAATGGCACTGGAATTTGTCTCTCGTGCATGTACCTGCTTTTTGAGATCCTAGTCTATTTAGAGGCTTATCTTCCTAGGCCTGGATGGAGAGGGGAGGGCCTTGGACTTCCCACAAGGCAGGGTACCCTGCCCTCTCTTAGAAATGGAGAGGGAGGGGGGACGATGAGTTGGGGAGCAGGAGGGAAATGGGAGGAGGAAGGAAGTGAAAAAATAGAATGGTATTGTTGATAAAGCAATACAAAAGGGAAAAAAGAGGGCACCAAATGACAAATGTGATTAGATGAAATTAAAGGGCCACACACTGCAAAATAAGTAATTAGTAGAGTAAAATAAAAACTATTACCACCTGAATATCACATAGGAGACTAATATTCAGAATCTATAAAACTCTGAATTCATAGAAGTTAAAAAAATCATTGAACGGATTTTTCTCTTAAATTCTTGGCTATGAGCCAAGACATTTTTCAAGCCCTGAGTGTGTATGCCAAAATAGGAAAAATTAAAGAGAGCTAATAAATAATTTGTACACATTCAACACTTGCAGTTTTCATAGATATACAGCTTAAAGCAGTGAAGCTATTCCACTTGACATCAGTCACAATAGTCACCATGATTAGAGAAAAGAGCAGCAAAGTCTGATGAGAATGTGAACAAAGAGGAAGTAGTTGAGAGTGAAAATCAGATGATAATCTGGACTCATCCCATGAACAACAATACTGAATCTACACAAGTTACAAATGGAACTTCAGTATGGACTGGATTTATATTGTGGGTATTTTCTGTAGTTCAGTAATAAATAGGACATGATAGAAACTTTGAGAGTTGATGAATTTAAATCCTTCATGATTGTAATCAGAACAGGTTCAGATGTATAATATGGAAAAGTCAATCCTCAACTGCTTCAATCACTGCAAGTTCCTATGAGCCTGTGGCATATTGTGTATTTCTTGACCCACCTTAGACATTAATAACTGACAGTGTTTCTCCTCAGCTGCTCCACAAATTGTTTGTATTATTTCTGCTGAGTTTCTAGGTGATATTTTTCTAGCCTGAAACAATGATCTCTTTCACAAGTTGCTAACACTGAAAAAGGTCAAGAAAAGGTATCAAAGTTGTCTGATATTTGGCAAAATCAGCTTCTCTATTCCAGGACTCACCTAGATAAGGACAAGGCAGAGTTCTGCAAGAACAGCCAACCCCTCAGCTGCCCACACATGAACATGTATACCTAACTTTCTCCTCTCCTATTCTGACTTTCCCAGAAAAGAAGTTCACCAAGGCAAGCCCTGGTCAGGATCCCTCATCTTCAAATCCTGCCCATCTTGTGTCTGCAGAGAATAGAAAACTATCCTGACAATAACATTAGGCATTATTCACAATAGTTAAATTTTGACTTCATGGTTCCAATGAGAATGTGTCTGATTTTCATAGAACAAGAGTAAACTAACAAATGAAAATACACTAACCATTCAGAATATATCTATTATCACCTGAGGGAGTGAAAAACCACAACTGCTTAAATTACAGAATTTCACCTCATCTACAGGAAAGGACTTTTCATTAGTGTTTTTGTTTTGTGAGATTATCTCCATATGTTTCAAATGGAGCATCAAGCAAACTGATATTCACAATACAGCAAAGTGTTTCATGTGAGTGAAGTATCATCTAAATTAACATCCATGTGGCCCTTTGTGCTTTACCTCATCCACATACTTTTCAAATTTCTACTAAACCCATACAAAAACTATGAAATTATGAAATACTGATATTGCTTGGGACATGAATGGCAGCTCATTATATTTGCAGTTTTGAACCTCTCACAATAGAAAAAATAGTCTCATAGAGTAAAACAAAAGTAGTATTATTTGAAGACCCATTTAAATACAACATCTGCTAAACATTTTGTTCTTTCTTTGCTTTTTTGAGAAGGTACTTCGTATACCAGCCTTAAAAGTCCTAGAACTCATTAGTAAACATAGCTGCTCAAGAACTCACAGAAATTCAATTGCCTCAGAGTCCAAGTTCTGGGATGAAGGTGTGTTAAACAACACCGGGGTATCTGTTAATCAATTTTTGAAAAACAAGTGAAACTATGCTCATGAGGACTAGTGAAGATGTCTTTGTGATTTCCTGATCCTACAGTTACTTGGAATCTCAACTGCCAGTTTTCTTTCTATGACACAGAGGAACATGGAGAAGAACTGTCTATGAAGTCTTCTAGGTCTATGATAAAATAGTTTCTCTAATGTGAACCTGATCTGGGGAATTCTGAACATCCTTTGTGTGCCCAAACAGGCTGTCACTCTTGTTTGTCTCTTATATGCATCACTCCTTGATGTCCTAACTCCCTACAGAACTGAAAAACACATTCATCTCTGGATTATATACATGATAACATGTGGGGAAAACCATGAATAGAGGTTGCATTGAAAAATAGACAAAACCTATCTCTAGCCTGAATGAAAGGAAGAACTGGGGCAAAAATATACATGATGGCAGAGAGGCAAATTCCCCCTCATTACAACTAACATGGTAATCATCACGGTCATATCAAACTAGAGCTTAAACAATAACAACTTTATTTCCAATATCTTGACGATGCCTGAATCACGTCAACATGGTTGTCCAAATTTCATGTTTTAGCATTGAGAAGTGAGACAGTCACAACCTACTCTCCACTACATCCTGCTAGGCTAATGTCCCAAACAAAAGGTCAGGTCACCAGTAAGGACCTGAAAAGTGCCTTTGTTCTACCTTTCTTATAAAGACTCTTGCTTCACTTCTCCCAGCACAGACTTGGAAGCAACTCCAGAGCCTCCTCCAAGATGCTGGTGGTTCTACTCACAGCAGCCTTGTTGGCCCTGAGCTCAGTTCAGAGAGCAAATGCAGGTATGAAGTAGGGTAGACATTGGTTCTGTGAAATAGAAATTGGGCAACACACTAAAATACAGGGCTGGGAGAAATGTAAAATGATAAATAAGAAACTGAAGTAAAGGTTTAGTAAAACATATTAGAATATGTATATTTTCATTTGGCATTGGATCTTAGTCTTTGCTTATAGTAAAATTTAGGAAACTCTTTTACAACAAAATTGAATGACTGCATTTGTTAAATAATCTTTTTCGTGGGGGATGATGGATGCACAGAATGATGATACATTTGATAGAGAGAAGCTCAGTTCTCAAGGAGTTATGAGAAGCCAATAGTAAATAATACTAACTTTTCTGTACAGATGAGAGCAAAAACTGAAAGAAGCAAAGGTATCTCATGGATGTTTTGGGGACAAGAATGAATATTATCAATTTGAAACTATATACAATCAGCTAGAAATATCAGTGAATAATTTCTTAAATTATTTTTGAGCACGTGTGTGAATGCAGATCTGTCTGTGTATGTGTGTGTGTACATGTATGAGTGTGTGAGAGATAATGAGGGAGGCAACACACAAACACAGTCATGCAGAGAGAGAGAGAGAGAGACAGACAGACAGACAGAGATAGGGAGACAGAGAGAGCGAGAGAGAGAATGGTTGAATATTTTTTCACATTTCAGTCAGAAGACAGCATATTGTCAGAAAAAATTGCATTTCTACCATATGATTCCAGAAACTGAATACAAATTGTGAGAGACACACTTTTACACACTGTGATATCTTCCTGGGCATTTTTCTCAATTTTAATAACCCACATGAAATAATCATTGTTCTTCACAAAGTATTTACAGCAATGATTATACTTACTTCATGTATGAAATATCTGTGGATATATATCATATAACAAATGAAGTTCATGAAGAAAAACATAAAGAATATGAACTAGTCAGACTGAAATTCCAATATTAGAATGAAGAGTAACAGTAAAGGTTGCCAGAGATACTTAGAAACAAAATAGTCATTGTTCCTGATCCTAGAAACCATTCTGAAAGCAGTATCCGTAGCACTTTCAAAAAATAAAATACTTCTTAGCGGATGTGAAGATGTTATTGAAAGTCATTTGTATTACCAGCTGAAATATCTTGTAAATAACTTTTCACTGCTCTTGTGCTTTTTTTCTAGCGATCATCTATGAAGAATCTTCTGCTCAGCTCTTAGGTAAGGTCAGATTCATCTTATATTAACCAACTAAGTGTCCTTTACTTCTGTAACTATACAGTACTATGACATCTCACAAGTTTATTATTTTGTGAAGCTAGCATGTGACAGCTTACCCTGAGAGATATAGGAAAGCTCCCCTGCATTGTCTCTAGGACCTAGAAGAGGGCAATGCAGTGGAAGACGAGGAAGCCAGGCTTTTAGACCAGAAACATTTTGTCTCTTCCACAGATGGAAGCAATGGCTTGCATATGATGAACATATTGAGTGTCTTCATTTAAAATTTTCCATAACTCTATGGGTTGGTAAAAGAATTTTTCCCATTGATTCCTTTTAGAAGTATAAGATTCCACACTAGATAGATATGTAATTTTACAGATCTCAGGCTTTCTCATCTTTTTAAAATTTATTTTTCTCACCCAGTTTTGCACCCAAAGCTGAGTAATACATACAAAATCAATGCAGTAAAACTGAATGGAACATCTTTTAGTCTCTTTCCTATACTTCTTTTTGTTCTCCACAGAATTATAGTACCCAAATCAACATGCTACATTTAAGAATAGAGCATTGATGTCACATTATACTACATTGCCTAATTCTAACTAATATCATTAAAAAAATCCTTTCAGTTTCATCACTTCTGTCTGAGAATTGTAATGAAAATAAAATCACCTTTAATGTTCAAATTTAAGGAGAACTATTTGTCTGAAGAGTTGAGCCATTTGAAAGCTATTATGATAAATATTTAAAATTACATTTCAAAAAGAACCAGCCTCATAAATTTAGGAAGGGTATTCTGACAGAAAGAGAAAAGTAAGCTTCTTCAACATGGATCTATGTCCCTGCAGAGGAAGAGCAAAAAAGCCAGGGCAAAGGTCAACAGCATCAGAAAGATGAGGAAGGTGAAGAACCTGGAGATGATGAGGATGACGATGGAGAAGAAAAACCACCACAGAAACCACCACATCATCCTCGCCCTCCTAAACCTGGAAAACCACATGGCCCACCCCAGGAGGGAGATGAGGAGAAACCCCGCCCTCCTAAACCTGAAAAACCAGAAGGCCCACCCCAGGAGGGAGATGAGGAGAAACCCCG
>NW_004949144.1:999984-1008072 GCF_000317375.1 Microtus ochrogaster
AGTGAATACCAATGGTTAATAGGAAGCTTCTTTGGGCCTATAGATAGGGCAGAGTAGAGCTAGGCAGGAACACTAAACTGAATGCTGGGAGAAAGAAGGCAGAGTCAGTGACAAGCCATGGAGTTGCCAGAGGAAAAAGGCACGGGCCCCCAACTGGAAACTTTCTGGTAGGTCACAACCTCGTGGTGATGAGCAGCTTTATGTAGATGGGTTAGTTTAGGTTCTAAGATGTATCTAGCATTGCACTTAAATGGATGGCCAAGCAGTGATTTAAATAATATGGTTTCTGTGTGCTTATTTTGGGGCTGAACACTAGGGAACAAATGAATAGCCTCCTGCCAACAGCACAGTCCTAAAATCTAGAGATCACCACCGACTTCCAAAAGGCAAAGATATTTTATACATCGAAAACACGAAAGTTCTCTATACCTTGATTTCTGTGACAAATGTTATTTAAAGTCACTCTCCATCAAATGTCTTAACATTAACCCAGTTAGATATTCAAAAAACTAATAGATATCCCAGAAAATATTTGTATTTTAGGCTAGATCTTTCTCTCCCTGACATCATTTATCTGTTTTTTTATTGCAGGCGGAGTAGAAAGCATTTACCTTTAATGTCATTTCAATGGAGCAATGATGTTGTAAGAGAACCTTCAACACTCCAATAAAAATTTAGCATGAAATTATTCTTTGTTGTTTTCTTAGTCTGAGTATGTATGAGTGAAATCTGGGGACTGTGGCCAAACCTATGTCAATTATAGATCTCCTCTTTCATTTTCATTAGAAAAGGTTCTACATTCGCCATTTATGAATCAGTCCACTATCATTTCAGAGACCCCATTTTGTTTTCTTCCCTGAAGTTCTGCCCACAATTTTGCTGTATTTCCCATATATTTCTGATTTAACAGGAGACTTCACATAAGACATGATTTTCAGTATTAAAATATATAAAGAGATAAAGCTACATAAACATGCTCTTAGTATGTCATGTGTGTTGTCTGACCAGAGCCCTATAGAATAGCTGCCTAGGAAAACCTGCAAAAGAATTTTTTGTTTCTTTTCTCACAGGTAACACTCTCTGTTCACTATTTACCTCTTAGGAAGCTGCTGTGTTAGCATCAGGTGTTCTTTTGGGCACTCAAGTGTCAAGCAACTCACATTCTTCCTTGACTTGGACAGTCCTATAAATACAATGGTTTCTTAGGCGCCAGATGTTCATGATTTTCATCTCCCTAGAATTTTTATAAATATGTACCTGGTCCTAATTGGCTTATGAAAAATTTTTAAATATTTTATGTATACCTTAGAGCAATCTTTCCATCTAAATTTTTTAGGGTCTGTAAATATTCATTCATTGATTCTCAAATTTTGTTGAATTTTAACTAGAAAGGTAAATACAAAATGTTTAGATGTTCCACAAGTTGAGGAATTATTAAACCTTCCAAATAAGTGAACCTTAAATTTTAGACTCTAAATTTGCTATTTTTAAAAGCTCTATGAAAATTTTTTATTATTTTACCTAGATCATATTCTTCTTTTCCTCCTTTCACATTTTTTTATGAAAATAGAGTCATGCTTATGGAAGTAGCACATTGGGAGATTCATAGAAGTGGCACTGTAGTATCATTCTGAAATTTTGACACTTAAACTACTGTTAGCATAATTAATTGGATGGCCATGAATCTAATATGGAAAAGAACAGTATAGATGATTTACCATGATAGGGTAAAATTTATATGTATAGATACATGCTAACCACATTTATCTACAATATTGACAAAGCTGCATGTCATATTGAAACCATGAATTTTCATGCCTGTCAGTATTCTTAATAATTTATCAAACAGCCTTCTGTTCCAGAAGAGTCCTCTACTTATTAATTAACAGGATTTGTATGTCTAAACCAACATTATCAACAATCCTAATAGCTATAATATCTCCTTTTATAAGAAGAGAGCATAATCTCTTTACAGATGTTCCATGAAACTCTAGATTCTATAACACTAAGCTGAAAGCCATAGTTTGTAGTTGGATGCATGAGAGAGGTTAAATAAAAACATCAAAAACTCCAATAATATATGACAATTTGTGAATAAAATATCATAATTTACTCAACAGGTAAAATATTTTTATTAGGCAAATAGTTTTCAAGCATTTACTGCAATTACATTATCTGAGGGAAAAAAGCTAAAAAGACTAAATTCATGGAAAAATATATTTCTTATATTTTTGTTTTTAATATCTTATCATCATTATTTATTTCAAGCCTTCTATCTCATATTTAATAAAACTTTGACAATTTCACACATACATACATTGATTTATTCATTACTGAGTCTCCTCACAATTTTCCCCCAAACTCCCCACATAGTCAAAATCCTTTCTTCATGTCTACCTTCATATCTATATCCATATCCGTATTTATATCTGTCCAACTATAAAGCCTGCTGGAATATTGCTTGAAGACAGTTGCTCCATAATTTAACTAATACCTCATCCTTGGCAACATGTAGCCTAAAAATATAGCTTCAAAGCTGTCATACAACTCTGTAGTAGAGTACTTGTTGACATGCTTGAGCCCTAGACACATACTTCAGCACATAAATAAATACTTCATTTTACCTGCCATAAGTTACTTAAACTTCAAAGAAATTATGTATGTTTTCAGATTATAGTCCAATATAACTTTGTGTATTTTAACAACTCAAGTCAGCATCCACTGTTCTCCAAAGTCCATTTAAGAGTATAAACCAGTCAGCATGTTCTTGTCAGTTTCTTGATATGTAATCAATTTCATGCCAGAAAGCAACTTTAGGGGTGCATGTTGTATCATGTGGCCCTTTCATAATGCACAGTGTGATCCAATAAGGTCAGCATTCGTTAGGACTAACGTTTAACAAGAATTATTTATTTAATTTTGTGTAAATGGATTTTGCCTTCATGTATGACTGTTTACTACAGGCATTTAGAGCCTATGCAGGAGAGGAGAATATCTGGAACTAGAAGTATAAATAGTTTTTTACTTACTATATGGATGCTCAGACCCAAAACCAGGTCCTCTGAAAGAGAAACAAGTAGTCTCAACTGCGGATCCATTTCTGCAACCCCAATGAAATATTAACACATCAGCTCTTCTAAATAGAAAATTTTATGCCCATACAAGTACATATAGAAATTGTGTCATACTTAGATCATCTTGCTCAGTTTCTAAGACCCCGTGATGCACTGTTGTCTTCAAATAGCATCAAGGTCTTGATGAAAGACATGCTTATCCTATCTACCGATTAAAGTATCCATTTTAAATTTCAGGAAAATATATTCTGCATCTCAGTTATTAAGAGGATGGTCAATATCATTTGTCAATCCAAAACTTCAGCTAGAGAAACTGAACTATTAACTATTATGTAAGAATATTAACTAAATCTCATAATGATATTCTAAAGCTGTGTGTGTATAGTACACTTTGCATTTTCATAAACATACATTTTCATGCCAAACCTGTCAAAAGAGTTATTATGAAAATATGTAGATCAACTTCTTAAACACCAATATCATTCAAAATGATTTTATTCCTTTTTCTTAAAGTATAAGTTTCCATGAATACAAAATTTTTTTGATTAAGAGAATGATAAATGATTTCTTTACCATTTATTATCAAGCAAAATCAATGAAGAAATGTTAAGGGTCAAAGGGAGGACCTTGAACTGAGTCACGAAGTCACCACTTATACCATCCATTATTTGTTCTTGGCTTGGAAAGATGCCTCTTCCTTGTTCATGTCTGTCCTCAATGAAAACCCTGTCTCTGAGACCAAAACACTCCTCTCTTTGGCTAGTGGACCACAGATAGGCTTCTGTAACACCGCCTTTCATTTCTATTAAGAAGAATGTTTCTAACTCTAATACAACAAAACTATATACAATGATAATTATCATCAATAATTGTCCTAAAAGAAAGCAAATTTATCAGCTTTAACAAAACTGAAACTACACTCAACAAGAACAATTATCAAGTAAAAATACATTCTCAGTGTTCAGTCCCAAAGTAATTGACAAATTTACAGAGATTACTTCACTAACTGTCCTCCCATGAAGAGTCCAGTGTTTAGTAACTAATATGCTTTTTGCAAAGATTCATGAGAATGTAATTGTTGCTGTCTAGTCTTCATCAAAATCAAAGGCCAAGAAGGAAATAATATTACTTGAGTAAGCAGGAAGAACAAGCCTGTAACTTGCAAAATATGTGAGAAATGATAGAAACTGCTATATTTGTAGATAGTCACGCAAGTTTCCTCTGCATCAGTGGGGCATTGATCTTTAGCTTACAAGCCTAGAATATCTGACAGATTTTTTTTTAGAAACAGGAAATTTTGATGGACTGTCTAAACTGTCTTGGTAATTCAGCAGTTGCATTTCTTTGGGTCTTGATTATCTAGTTTAGACAGTATACTGTCAGTAGTTGAGGCAAAGGCAAGTTCTTGCACTAATGGCTACCATGTACTACAAAGTCGTAACTACACATGGAGATTCTTCAATGCCTATCATCCTCTTACATTTAGATTGGTGCTGTTAGAGCAAATGATTATCATGACAAGAAAAGTCTATTTTATTAAAACATTTCAAATGCCATGTTCTATAGTTCTTTGAAGAATTTGAATTTCTTATCTTTCTGAAGTATATTTTCTATGTACACCTGTATAACCTTACTAATATGATTTCTTTATTAACCTACATAACACTTAAGGACTGAAAATTCGCATTGCATAAATGAACAAGGTGTATAGGTATAAGCTGTATAGGTAATATCTTAAGTAAAAATAGAAACAGATGAACAATATAAAAACAATAACCTCAAATTTGTAACAATGTAGAAAAATATTAAAAGCAAGTATAAACATATATCAAGTATAACAAAAATAACATTGAATTTGTATCAAAATATAAAAATACCTTAACAGAATTAGAAGCATATACAGTATAAGAAGTATAAGAAAAGTAATCTTAAATTTCTATCAATTTATAAAATGTATACCCATGTAAGTAGCTTAGATGGAGTAGTTTTTTTAGAGTAAAATTAGAATCAATAATCTACTTTTCATTCTATCAAATCTAACCAACTTTTTAAATACTTGTTAGCAACTTGTTACTAACAACCAACACATAATGACAAATAACAGAACCTAAGGACACTGAAAAACATCAATCCCACACCTGAAGAATTTGTTTTTATTGTCTCTAATTTCTTCATGTTGTATGGAGCAAGATAACAAATTCAGGGGACCATTGGTTTTATCTTTAGCAGTTTTCCATCCAAAGCCAATTTTAGGGTGGTGTTTACCAGCTTAGTGGCATTATGACAATCCTGGTACAATAATTGTTATGGGGCTCCCATCATACTTTTGGAGACTTCAGAATCTCTAATAGGATTATTTATTGTTCACTGAAAAACTTAAATATATTAAGGTATGTATGCTGTAAATCTTAGAGAGGTTAAAGTACCATGCTTTATTAATTTTACCTGGGATATCCAGGATTATTTCCTAAATATCTGTTTAAATTTAATCATGAAATCACTTATAGGAAACTACATAAAACCTAAGATTAGAATTAGTTAGAATTTAATAGTGCAATTAAAATTAACACTGAAAGTCTAAATTTTAAGGTAGTACTTTTACCTAAAAAAGTTTTAAAGAGCCAAAATAAGTATGAGATATATGAGATTAGTGAAAATATATTAGTTTCTAGAATTTTGGTTTCCTTCTGTCTCATACCAATTGACTATGAAGAGATGAGACAGAGATTTTAAAATTTTGTTAACCTGTTTGGGTTAGACAAGAAAGAGCCATACTCTAATTGGAAAGCATAATTTAATCTTTAACTGAGCAGGAACTAGATAAAAACCATCTGTTACTTAGAGACCAGAAAAAAACAGACATTTTGAAATTTTACACTGTAAAAATTATTATATACCATTAGGCCAGATTACTGCTTTAATGGTTATCATTTTCTCCTGATTGTTCTTCTTTCTTTTATCAAGGCTTTAGGTGTCCAAACGTCTTTAGATTCCTCACTGGCTGTTTTAATTTTTTCCTGGAAAGATTAAAAAAAAAAAACCCTCTCACAAGTGTAATTTGTTGTGTTTTCCCTTTTATCAGGTTGAATGATCACATCAGTTGATGAACTATCACCTCTCCTACTTAAGAAGTCTCTCCTGTTAGAATCAAACCTTTACCACTTTTGATCATAACCATAGCTTTTTTTTCATATGCAAAAAGACTCAAAACCTCTTCCAAACATAACACATATACTGGCTTTCATCCTCTTACAACAGATCCTTGAAGAATACCAGCTGCTTCAGCTTACTGTTCCTTTTTTCTATTATCCAATGTTTCTTTGTAGCTGTTGTTCACCTTTCAATGACATAGGTAATTTAAAGTAAATAAAGTATTGTCCAATATTTTATTAGGTGTCATTATCCTGTTGTTTTGCTTATTCGACATTTGTGTTAAAATAAAAGTAGATTTTTATATAACTGCTTGCCCTGTAGAATTTTGAGGTATATCTGTAATACGTTTTATGGTGTAATATGCAAAAAAACTGTTTCATTTACTAGAAACATATGTATTGTCACTGTTCCTTTTTGTATTTTTGATACAGAGTTTCTCTATACATTTGTTGCCTTCCTGAAGCTAGCTCTTGTAGACCAGGCTGCCCTCAAACTCACAGGGATCCACTTGCCTCTGCTTCTTCAGTGCCAGAATTAAATGTGTGTGTCACATTACAATGATAGCTATAGCTTCTATGAGATGTTTAATTAAAGCATCAGCCTTTACAGAAATTCAAAGCAGTTGCCCTACGAAATCTTGAATAGATATCCATGGTATTATATAGTTTAATTTTTTATATTTGTAAAATGAAACAAATCCATTTTACAAATTTCATTTCTTTGAGTTCCCTTTATGCTAACTCCTTCTGTCCTTTGGGTTTGGTTATACAAATAACAATTAAGACATTTCCTTATAATTTCTTTGACTTGGTACCAAGTAAAAGACAGTTTCTTTTTCAAACCCTTGTCAATGACATGGTGTTTTTCATGAAATCTTGATACTTCCATCACATTTCTTATTTATTGATGATTAATTTTTTTCATTATGTTGCGCTAGAATGCTGGGTACACCCATATGGGATCTGAAATGTGTGTTATATATGGAACGATTGCTATTCCTGACTATTCCCTGTAATTGTGTAAATACAGATGTTAATATTCAATCATCAGTAATAAGTTTATTAGATTCAATCTGCAAAAGAATCCTTTCTGCATGTTGAGGTCAGTAACTATATTAAGAATTTTCTGTCAAATTAATAATACCAGAAAAATAGCTTATAATTTAGACTTTTGGACAGACTCATAAGGGATTTGAGCTATATTGCTTGAATTTCCTGACTTATAAAACACCATTCCTGGTATATTTGCATCAATATTGAATGTAGGGGCTCAAGATGTCTATGTTCCCTATCCAAAGTGAGGAAGGACCTGATAGGTTCTTTTGATAAATTGAAGTCTATTATTTTACCAATATCTTTTGGTAATCTCTACAAAAAGATACTACAAGCTTCTTGCCAATGTTCATTTTTTTTTCTCTGTAAGTAGGAAGTTTCAGCATTAGTAAGAGGTACTACAATTGCTGTTCTGTCCATTTCTGTTAATTGACAAAAATCCCAGTTTTACTTTTAAAATCATACCAGAAACCATTCCTACAAAAGTATATAAGATTTTGCTCTGTTTGTTTGGAAAAAAAATCCATTCCACTTTCTCTTCTGTATAGTTCAGTGTGGCTGGCTTTATGTTGTGGTCTTTGATACATTTGGAACTGAGCTTTTTGCATGGTGATAGATATGGTCTATTTTCATTCTTCTACATGTTAACATCCAGTTATGCCAGCACCAGCTTTAAATATACTTTCTTTTTTTAATTTAATATTTTTGCTTCTTATTAAAAAAATCAGATTTCTGAAAGTGTGTGGATTAATATTTAGGTCGTCAATTTGGTTCCATTGCTCCTCCTGTTTTTTTTTTTTTTTTTTTTT
>NW_004949144.1:1008172-1009693 GCF_000317375.1 Microtus ochrogaster
TTTTTTTTTTTTTTTTTTTTTTTTTTTTTTTTTTTTTTTTTTGCATTTCCGTATGAAATTGACTACTGTTCTTTCAAGGTCTGTGAATTTTGCTGAGATTTTGATAGGCATTTCATTGAATATGTACATTGCTTTTTGTAAGATTGCCATTTTTTCTATGTTAATTCTACCTACCCAAGATTATGGGAGTTCTTTCCACTTTTTGGTGTCTTCTTCAATTTATTTCTTCAAAGATTTAAAGAACAGAAACTGAAAAGTACACTTGAACACATTGGCACAGGAGACCACTTCCTAAATATAACCCCAGAAGCACAGACTCTGAGAAAAACAATTAATAACTGGGACCTCTTGTAACTGAAAAGCTCTGTAAAGCAAAGGACATGGTCAATAAGACCAAATCACAGCCTAAAAAATGGGAAAAGATCTTTACCAACCCTACATCAGACAGACCTCTGATCTACAAAATATACAAAGAACTCAAGAAATTGGTAATTGTTGTAAGGAGGTGCAGCATGCTGCATCCCGTTATCTGGCTAGTTTATACCTGAAATAACAACACCAAATTGTATTAATTAAATTCCTGTATGGCCCATTATTTCTAGCCTCTTATTGGCTAACTCTCACATCTTGATTCAAGCCATTTCTAATAATCTGTGTATCACCACGGGTGGCTTTTCAGGAAAGATTCAGCTTGTTTTACCTGGTGGCTGGCTCCATGGTAGCTCTCTCTGCCTGTCTTCTTCCTCCCAGAATTCTGTTCTGTCTACTCTACTCACCTAAGGACTGCCCTATCAAAAGACCAAGGCAGTCTCTTTATTTAACCAATGTAAGTAAAACATAGACAGAAGACCCTCCTATCATTTTCCTTTTTTTCTGTTTAAACAAACAAGAAGGGCTTTAAATATAACATAGTATAATTACTTATAGCAAAACAGTTATAAATCAAGAATTACTGTTACAATATTTATATCTATTTTATCTTTTATCATAACAAAGGAAAACTATAACTATAACTAACCCATTTCAACTCCATCAAAGACTCCAGAATGATATAATATTACCTAAGTAAACAACCTCCAAAACTCTAGAAATAACAGAGACCTATCACTGCCTGGACAGTCACCCAAAGTTCTTTTATACTATTGGGGCATCCATCTTCAGCCTTCAGGCCCATAGTTTCCAGCAGATTTTTCCATGAAGCAGGAAATTACAAAGATAGTTCAGTCACATTTTCTGTGTCCTGCAGAATGTCTCACAGACTCTCTCATGAATCAGGAACCCTGAAGGATCATCCCAACTTTAGGTAAGTTCAGCAGTCCTCTCTCTGCGGGTTCTTCATATCCAGTTTACACATCAGTCCAGGCAAGAGCAATTTCATGTCTAAATGGCTAACCAACTCCATAAGGCATCTCTTCAATGCCCATCTTTCTTTTTTTTTTTTTTTTTTGGTTTTTTCGAGACAGGGTTTCTCTGTGGCTTTGGAGCCTGTCCTGGAACTAGCTCTTGTAGACCAGGCTGGTC
>NW_004949144.1:1009793-1018104 GCF_000317375.1 Microtus ochrogaster
CCTGTCCTGGAACTAGCTCTTGTAGACCAGGCTGGTCTCGAACTCACAGAGATCCGCCTGACTCTGCCTCCCAAGTGCTGGGATTAAAGGCGTGCGCCACCACCGCCCGGCCCATCTTTCTCTTGAAGTAGATTGGTGCTGCCAGGAGCAGATGTGTCTCATTGTCATGAAAAATGCTGAGTTATTAAAACATTAAATGCCATATTCTATAGTCTTCGAAAGACATGAAGAATGCCTATCTAGCTGAAACATATCTCTATATATCTAGCAAACCTAAATGACATGACTACAAGCTTGACTATTATTGATGATTATCCATTAACACATTATATATCCTAACTATACATTACATTTTTAAATGAACTATACAATCACAATATCTTAATCAAGATCAGAAATACCTATAAATATAACAAAATTGATCTTAAATTTATATTAATAAAGCAAAATCCATACCAATGTAAATTATTCATCTCCATATCATATCCCCCTTTAAATGTAAAAGAACATTTATAAACATATTTGGGAATATGGGTGCTATTATTTCTCTCCAAACTGCTTTGTGCTGTATGGGGGCACTGTTAATCAGGTCTTTCATGGTGTATCTTATGTGCCAGGTTCATCTCAGTTGGCACTTGAGTTAAGTAATTTTCTGAAGGTGGTCATGGCAACATTTCAGGAGGGCAGGGTCTATCATGCCATATTGGTTTAGAAGCAAACCACAGGGTCTCATCCTCTGTGTAAACAAAAGAAGACCCTCTTCCAAAGCATCATATCCTTAAACCCAAATTTTGAAGTCAAGATACCTTTATAATATACGTCCTGGTTTATCTTAGCAGCCCACACAATGAGATGTGATTCTGTGCTTAGTTCCTTTACAGTCAAAAGATTCAAAGAAAATGCAATGAACACAATCCAGACTCTGTGAATTTTCCATTTTTATTATTTTTATTATTTATTTATTTATTTACAATTTCTACCTCCTTCCATCCTCCTATTTCTCTCCCACTCCCCCCACAGTTACCCCAATACGAAAACCACACAAAGACTCAACCAAGAAAAAGAATTACAGTCCAATCTCATTCATGAATTTTCCATTTTTACATGGATTATTTTTCTTTACTTCTTTTAATCTATGACTATCTGTACTCTGTCTCTTTAAAGACCTTACCCTTTTTTTAAACATTAACTTTTTTATGACTCTTTATACTCGATTTCTTCTCTCTCCCAAGCCTATGTTTATCTAACAGTATGACCCACTTAGAGGTCTTTTATGTCTGAATCTGTCCTATTGTGAACCTGTAATTCTTTACTATCCAAGAGCACTTCTTGATATGTTAAGCACTTCTTAAAAACTTAAGTTGTACCATGTAGTGGTCATATGGTACCGCCTGTTTCCTGCCCAGTCTAAACCTTAACTGTGCTGTTATTATGATAATTATGATAGTTCCTGCCTGAGTTCAGCACAGTTCAGCATGGCTGAGCAGAGCTGGGAATGCTCTTGCCTCAGAGCCATTTGGTGCCCCTGAGATGCACACAGTTCCATACACACAGCAAGTCCACATTGCCATCAAGGAAGCTGTAGCATTTTACTCACAGACCCCATATAAATTCTCTGTCTCCTGCAAGAGACAGAGGTTTGCTGGTGGCACAGCCCAGAAGCCGGTATTTTAAAACGGCCAGTTTTTTCCTGCTGCTGAGTCAGGAAAATTTCTTTGTGGCAAGCCCAACAGCAAACAGCAAAAGACTGTGTTAAACTCCATATTTGTGTCTAGAATTCCTTTTTAAGCCCTCTCAGTTTTTACATGGAGTTGGTTACTTCGTTGGAGCACCACTATGTTGTAAGGAGTTGTGGTGGGCTGCATCCCCACCACCTGACTAGTTTATACCCAAAATGACCACACCAAATTGTATTAATGAAATTACTGTCTGTTCCATTATTTCTCACATCTTGATTCAACACATTTCTAATAATCTGTATATCACCACAGGTGGCTTACTGGAAAAGATTCCCCATGTCTGACCAGGCAGCTGGCTCCATTGCAGCTCTCTCTGCCTTCCTTCTTCCTCCCAGAATTTTGTTCTGTCTACTCCACCCACCTAAGGGCTTCCTTACCAAAAGGCCAAGGCAGTATCTTTATTTAACCGATTTAAGTAACAAAGAGACAAAAGACCATCCTACACCAGGTAATCAAAAGAACAAATAATCCATTAAAAATGGAGTTCATAACTAAACAGACAACTCTCAATAGAGATATCTAAAAGGGCTGGAAGACACTTAAGGAAATGTTCTACATCCTTAATCATCAGAAAATTGCAAATCAAAACAAATCTGAGATTCCATCTTACATCTGTATGAATGGCCAAGATCAAAAACACTAATGACAACTTATGCTGGAAAGGTTGTAGGGTAAAGGAAACACTCCTGCATTGCTGATGGA
This sequence comes from Microtus ochrogaster, assembly GCF_000317375.1. Taxonomy (NCBI): domain Eukaryota; kingdom Metazoa; phylum Chordata; class Mammalia; order Rodentia; family Cricetidae; genus Microtus; species Microtus ochrogaster. The sequence continues at coordinate 1,012,235 of NW_004949144.1, forward strand.
AATGCAAGCTGGTACAGTCTATTTGGATGTCAGTCTGGAGATTTATCAGAATTAGGAAATAACCTTCTTCACTACCCAGTAATATCACTTTTGGGTTTATATACAAAGGATACTCAATCTTTCCACAAAGACATGTGTTCAACTATGTTCATAACAGCATTGCTATTCATAGCCAGAAACAGGAAACATGCTTAATCTATTCTTTCCCAAGCTCTCTCAGGCCTTCTGTGGATTCAGTTATCCAGTTGGGCGCTATTTGTAGTAAGGGGAAACAAAACCCTTATAATTCTGTCCAGAAGGCAGAATTCTCATGGTGCTAAGGGATTTTAAAGAACCTCTTAATATAGTTACTAATTCACAATATGCATAAAGAGTAATCTTATATATTGAAACCATTGAATTTATAGCAGATGATACAGAATTGACTTCATTATTTATCCCGGTGCAAGACATAATCAGGAATAGGCTTTGTCCTATATACATAATACACATCTGATCCCATACAGGTCTTCAAGGTCCTCTAGCACTAGGTGATGAAGAACCTGATCAATTATTGATTGGAAGTTTGTTACAGGCCTTAGATTTCATAAAAACACATCATGTCACTAGCAAAGGTTTAAAGAAAGAGTTTTCTATTACATGGCAACAAGTTAACGAGATTATAAAGAGATGCCATGCTAGCTCTTTTTATAACCAAACACTGCTAGAGTCAGGGACTAACTCAGACAGTACTCAAAGGAATGACATCTAGCAGATGGATGTGTTCCACTTTGCAGAATTTGGAAAATTAAAATATGTACACCACACCATTAAAACATATTCAGGTTTTCAGTGGGTATCTTCTTTAAATTCAGATAAGGCTGATTCAATAATCTCACATTTATTAGAAATTATGATTATCATGGGTATACCTGCAAAAATAAAGACAGATAATGGTCCAGGATATGTCTCTAGCAAAATGAAACAGTTTTTGTTTATTATCATATTAAGCATATTACAGGTATACCACACAATCCTCCAGGTCAGGCAGTTATAGAAAAGTCAAATCAAACTTAGGATATGTTAAATTCAGAGAGGGGTGGAAAATGCCCCCAGATAGATGTTATAATACTTTATTAACTTTATATTTTTTAATATTAATGAGGAAGGGACAACAGCTGCACAGAGAAATTGGATAATAGAAAAGACATCTGAATTAAATCAACTACTTTATAGCAAGATTATATTGACCTCACAATGGAAGTCAGGGGATGTGCTATATTGGGGAAGGGGTTTTGCTCTTTTTCCAAAGGAAAAGAAAAACTATGGATACCATCAATTTAATAAAGAGTCAATGTGAAAAGGAGAAACCTCTTGAAAAAGAGAGATGACAAAATAGTGACAGCCATACAGATGATAAAGAAATCATATAATGGTTAGGGCAGAATTCTGTTATTATCTATGCAGGAAAATGCTCATCTTCAAAAATTCAAGAGACCATGGATATTTGGATACTGACAGAAGAAAAAACAACTATCCAATCTATCCAATAAGGATTATCAAGAAAAATGAATATGACTCATAACTATACATGATAAAACATTATATATATATATATGTATGTATATATATATATATATGAATATATAGAGCTGGCTTTGGAGTTGGACACTGTCTCTGTCCTTCTCTAAATACAAGCATGTTGTTAAAATAAAAATTCAGAGTTTCTGTCTCATGTCAGGAGCCATGATTGGGAGAGAAAGTAAAAAGAATTTAGAAAAATTTTACATTTCTTTATTTCTATTTTTGTCTATATCATAACTTTCATTGAATATATATATATATATGTTTATGTCTATATAATAATATTCAACTTTTCTACAATGAACAATGAATTTTGCTGCAGTAGTCTTTGAAGTTTCCAGGAAGAAGATGGGGCCACACAACAACTCCATTTGGTTGATATGATGTCATAACCCTGAGAGTGCTACTAAAAGACCTGTTTGATACCAGCTGCTCAAGATTGTTCCATCTTAGTTAGGTGAAATGGTGGAATTTTCTACAAGGATCTGGTCAGACCTTCAAATACAAAGCTCAGAAAAACCCTACTGTATATTCAGAGACTATTTGCAATTTTACCAGACAGTAATCTTTAAACTTAAACATCATTTTTACTTCCATTGGATTCCATAGAAAGAACATCACCTCCATGACAGCTGGAAGTAATTCTAGAAGACAATGTCCCCTCTCCCAACAAAGTTTGTCCTCAGCATTAGGGACATCATTTAGGGGTTGATTATAATTGATATAGGGTTGGGGGTTTGGGGGAAATTCTACAGTCTCAAAAACAAAAAAAAAAAGAAAAAAATGAAAATTGGATGGGATAATAGATTAGTGTGAGCTTACTCACAGTAATATTAATAGTAAATAATATAGTGAATACTTGTAAGTTATTATTTATTGGTAATTACATTGATATAAATTCTTGTATATTGATATAGATTCTTGTATATTGATACAGTAAAATTATATTGAATATTGTATGCATGCATACATTTAAATATATATATACAAATAAATAAACATTTTATTTATTTATATATATTTATTATATTTCAATGTACATTTCTACCTCTGATCATGATACTAATATATTGTTTAAATTTTGAGGTCATTGTCCTCAAACTTGCATGCTTGTTTATTGGAATATTCTAATCTGAAGTCTTAGACTTTAAGTTATATATTTATTACGAATTATAGATCAGTAGTCATCTATGATGTCACACTTAAAGTTAGATTAATCAGGTTCTTCAGCTACATTGAGATTATATTCTGCATAGATAGGTAATCTTCAATCACTTCAAAGAGCAGTAAAATATGCCATTTAAATAACTTAGAGTTCTGTTTAAGTAAGACTCGATTGCTCCTGGCAGCACTGATCTCTTCCCTAGAGAATGTTGAGTACCAAAGACACTCCACTTGGAGCTTGTTTTCATCTTGCAAAACTGGTCTTTGGGCAAAAAAACAACAACAACAACAAAAAAAAAACAAAAAAAACAAAAAAAAACCACTCATGCTTCAATCAGTGACAAGATACACAGTATCCAGAAATAGATAAGCAGGAATGTGAAATCTTGAAAAGACAGAGTAAGACAGATTTGAAAACATACCTGCCTCTGCAAATGGTCTCTGAGTTATTATAAGCCTTACATAAAGTTGGTTGTTTCAAAGTTCCAAAGAGATTTTGGGTGATTTTCCATTTAGCCAGTTGTCTTTGTCATTTGTTGCACATTTTGGGTGTTGCTTGATTGCACTTTCTACTTACTCAAGTAATATTATTTCCATTCTCTGGTCTTCAATAGGTTTGAAGACTAGATAGTTGCAGTTACATGCATACCTTGACTTGGTCAAGTTATTTATTATACAAGACATAAACTAGTTAGGATAGGATAATTATTGTATATGTTTTTTTCTCGTATATAATTTTGTATTAGGCTTATAATTCTCTTATTTAAAAAATGGGAGAGGTGCTGTAAGAAGACTTACAGGCAGAGCTGTCCCGCCCACTGGGGTGTGGCCCCTTATACTATATGATTAATCCAGTAGCATTTGCAATCAAATGCCTCTTATCAGCTGTTGTTTCTTTCTCAGCCATCAAACAACTCAAAAACTGCACAGTAACATAGAGCATTCAAATTCTCTATGTGTTTTCCACATTTATGTGGATTTATTTAAACTCAAGTTATTTTTATTTTATTTTATTTTTTGAGAACAGGGTTTATCTGTGTATTTTTTGCTGTCTTAGAACTCACTCTGAAGAACTCAGAGATCTCCCTGTCTCTACCTCCCAAGTTCTGAGATTAAAGGTTTGTGCCACTTTATCCAACTAATCTGTTTCTTTTTGTAAAAGGATTTTATTCTTTTTTTCTCTCCCAACCATCCGTATTTTTTAAACACACAGTAAATCATTTAGATCATTTTCCTCATCTGAATCTATCTTTCCTGTATATCTCTCTTTTTCTAACCACATGAGTCTTTAATTTGCTAAACTATATAGCTAAAATTACAGTCATCACTTTGGCAGCTCTTCCACCACCAATCTTTACATTTCTGAGAGTCTGACTTTATAGAGGTTGAACCCAATATCTGTATCTGGGATTTTACTAATCTTTCTTTGGTTTTGTCAGTCAGAGAATTTTAGAACAGGAATGTGTTTTATATAAACACGCAGGCTGATTTGTTTCAGAAAGGAGTTGACATGGAACTGTACTTCAGGGGAGTTGTTATAAAGAGAGTATCTCTTGACATTGTGGTAAAGGATTTTGGGCCTTGAAGTAAAAAAGGATTTAGGTGAGATAGATCATCACAGAGAAAATACAATGTGGTCTTAAAGGGACAGAGTATTTTTTTTAAAGCCTTGAGGGGAACTAGATTAGAGATAATGTAACATGGGAGTGTGGGAGAGACTGTTCTCATTTACAGAATTATGGGATTCCTGTAGAAACAGGCTGATGCAACCATTTCCAAAGAAAGAAATGAACTTTTTTGGGGATCATCAAAAGTTCTACCCCACTTGATTTAGTCTGACTTGATTTACATGTCACTATTCACTAAAAGGGTACTGTTTGGAGTACCATAACTTTATGGAATAGTGTATTGGCTTACTTTTCCCTTTACCACTCAACCTGCGTTCCTACAGCAGGAGCCATCAGTTCTTCCTATAGCAAACAGTGTGGGTGGCCTGATTTCTAAAGGAAAGAATCCATATAGTATGATTAATAAAAACCCAGAGACAGGTATTGGGATTCAACCCGAAGTTCAGAAAAGCAAAACAACCAGTCACTGGTTCTTACCTCTACCTCAATCTGATGTGGTGATCATGCCTCCAGGAATCTCAGAGTGAGACTGACTGAGAGCTCTTTCTTCCCATCTTATATTCCTCTCAAGTACTGTGATTAAGAGTATGCACCACTACTAACCACTTTCTATGGCAAATTATGTGTCTACTAGGATTAAAGATGTATTTCACTACTTCCTGTTCTGTAAGACTGACCAGGGCAGTTGTTTTGATCTCTGATCTTCGGGTAAGCTTTTTTGTTAAAATATAAATGAAATATCATAATTTTCTCCTCTTGTCTAAAGTAAAAAGAGAAGGCTATTACTAATATAAAAAACTATATACAATAAGTACAATGACAGTATACAATAATTGACAAAATGACCTAAGAAACAGATGGGCAGAACAGATAGCATATGGCAATGTAAGTTCCAGGTTTTCTTCTGAAACCAGAGAAATAGAAATCAGAAGAAAATGAGCTGATAACAGAAATTACATAACAATCCCACACTAGTTCACAATTACATATAATGAAGGGTTATTTACTTAGGGTTGACTCATAGATCACTGTCCTAGATCACAATTTTCTGCGTGAATAAGGAACAGGAACTCATCTAGCCGCTGGAATCAAGAGCCAGAGTAAGAGTGAGCACACACTTTACAGCTGCCTTTTAGCTGGTACAGCCCCTTTGGATGTCAGTCTGTCAATTTCTCAGAAAATTAGGAAACAACCTTGCTGAAGACCCAATAATAACACTTTGGGGTATATATCCAAAGGATGCTCAATCATGTCTCAAGGACATGTGCTCAACTATGTTCATAGCAGCATTGTTTGTCATAGCCACAATCTGGAAACCACCTAAATGCCCCTCAACCTAGAAATGGATAAGGAAAATGAGGCATATTTGTGTTGAAATAGGAGCGGCGGGGCTGAGTCCCCAGCACCCCGGCCACCTGCCCGGCTAGCTTATGCCCGAAATAATAACACACAAACTGTATTCATTTAAACACTGCTTGGCTCTTTAGCTCTAGCCCTTTTCTCGGCTAACTCTCG
>NW_004949144.1:1022034-1032133 GCF_000317375.1 Microtus ochrogaster
TCCCGGTAAGCGCACCTTAGGGTGCGACACATATGATTGGAAATGGGTTAGTCCAGGTGCGAGAGTTAGCCGAGAAAAGGGCTAGTGCTAAAGAGTCAAGCAGTGATTAAAAGAATACAGTGTCCGTGTAATTATTTCTGGCAAAGCTAGCCGTGATGGCTGCCGGGTGACGGGAAACAGCCCACTGCTCATATTACTACATATTTGTACAGTGGAATACTACACAATAGAAAAAAATAATGACATCTTGAATTTTGCAGGAAATTGGATGGAACCAGGAATAATCATTTTGAGTGAGGTAACCCAGACGCAGGAAGGCAATTATCACATCTACTCACTCATAATTGGGTTTTAAACATAAAGCAAAGAAAACCAGCCCAGAAATTACAATCACAGAGAACTTTGACAACAATGAGAACCCTAAGAGAGACATACGTGGATCTAATCTACATGGGAAGTATAACAAGAAGAGATCTCTTGAATAAATTGGGAGCATAGGGACCTTGGTGGAGGGTTGAATGGGAGGGGAAAGGTAGATAAGGGAGCAGAGAAAAATGTATAGCTCAATAAAAATCAATAAAAAAAGAAAAAATAAAGAAGAGAGATTAAAACAAAGAGACCATGCCTAGGTTGGCTGGTATTTTATAGGCTAATGACTGAATAATCTCCCACAGAACCTCCCCCATTTGTTTAAATGAGAGACTTCTAAACCCAATAGAAAACTATATACACTAGAAACAGATATCAAGTATAAGATTATAATTACAACCAGCATAAACAATATTAAGCAAGGAACATATGCTAAATATTTTAATAAATATTCTATCCTAAGTAGTCTAAGTCTAGTTTTTGAAATGGCTTGGCTAGATCATAAGAGGATGGTGACTATTTCTATCTAATCCACAACCCCATTGAAAGCCTGAGAAAGGAGATGATATTCCCTGGGTAGGCAGGAATGCAATCAAGCAGCTTCCAAACTGTGCAGTAGATGACAGAGACAGCTGGCTGCCTGAGCAATCACCCAAAGTCTCATTTGCAATGTTGAAACAACTAACTTGGCTAAGGCCTAGAGTAACTGACAGACCATTTATCAGAGGCAGGAAATTTTTCAGATCCATCTTACCCAGTCTTGGCAAGGTTTGACAGTCTTTTTCCTTGCATCCAGTTCAGACATTATGAACTTTGTCAGTGGTGGAGGCATGGCCAGTTCCTTGGCGAAATGCCAGTTGTGCCAAGAAGAAAACAAACTCCAAGTGGAGTATCTTTGTTGCTGAACACTTTCTCAGGAATAGATCAGTGCTGCCAATAACAATAGTGTCTCATGTTAACAGAATTCTATGTTATTTAAATACCATGTTCTATACATCTTTGTTTATAATATCTTAAAATATCCTTCTCAGAAACATGAGTGTTTGGGAGTGCAGGAATCTTACCATGGTATACCATTGCTGTAATAGGTCATGATCCCAGAAATTTACTGCAATGTTAGTTAAATTTTTCCTCAGCCTTCCTTTATGTCCTTCTGACCCTATGCATTCAACCCACCTTATTCTTTGTTTCACTTAAGAAAATGCTCCAGTTCCTAGGAATTAAATATCTGCCTCTTAAAACAGCCAATCTAGATACTCATGTGTACAACAATCTATAGTAATCCCTCAATCAAATTGTCATCCATATGCACTGTTCGCTTGGTCTTCTTCATTTATAGAAGTCTGCCAAAGTATACATTTCCTATTTCTTACTGTAGTTTTTGGTTAATCTGCCATGTCTATTTCATCATTCAAAACAGTATGATTTTTAACAGTAAGCAATGGATTGTTGAATTTTTATGGTGAGCCATGTTTTCCACAGTGATTGGAAATGACAGGATATTATTTGTCATGAGGGACTGCAAGAGTCTAGCACCCCCCCCCCAGGATTTTCCCAATGGTGTTGGGTTGTCTTGTCTTTCTCTTGTCAACATACATTCATAAGACCAATGTCTGCCTTTGCCATACCTCCTACATATACCAGAAGCCTGAGTCCTATACTTCTTGCCAAATCTAGTGGAGACATTTTTCCTTAGAATTCCTTGACTACAGACTTTTTATAAAACATGTCCTGTTCTACCACAATTAAATCATTTGGCTTTTTGGTTTCTCCTCAGACCATCGGAAATCACTTCTCCTACTCAAGTCTCCGTGGCATAGACAAATGTCTCAACATGTATTGTATGCAAGGTCCATTCATTCATGGGTGCTAATCTGACCTTAAGGGCCCAAGAATCTTCTTATATCCTAAGTTGGCATTTTCAAAACCAAATATTCAACAATTACATGTCTGGCTTCAGGGTCTGTCACTCCTACTTGTACAGAATTAGTTAATCTTTGTAAGAGACATCAATAATGAATCTACTATTTATCCTGGCATGTTTATATATGTACCCCAGGTATAGGGGTCTGTCACATAATAGAGATCATTCAGGTGCTCCTGATAAATTTTTAAATAGATGATACAAAATTTAAGCTTAGAGAATACAAACTTAGGTAAAAGGATGCAAAATTTTGCCTGTTTTATCTTTAAGCCATTGTGAGGATAAATTATTACTGTCAGTTTGCAGGACCAAAGAGAAGTTATAGTACATAAATGCATTTGTTGTACAACTGTGCCTAATTTAGTTCTATTTCCGAAACCCATGTAAAAGTAGAGAGTCCTTTTAAAAGATCCACCAAGCCAAGAACAAGGCTGATTTTTCCCCCAAGAAGCACCAGTTCCATTTTAAACACTTATAAACATGTCTACCTAGCCAACTTCAGAAGTTTGTCCTTATTTCATCATATGACCCATGGTGTTCATCTGTATGTGTGTGTGCATTTATTTTAAATCATTTCCAAATATCCCTATCCCCATTACAGCTCATCCTGTGTCACCTTGCACTTTCTCAAAATCATAATCTCTTCCTTGTTATTGTTATATACTTATGCATGCATAAATAACTAATACCACATGAGTCTGTTTGTGTGTGTGTGTATGTGTGTTGGTTTGTCTGTTTCTCTGTTTGCATGTGATTGAAATATCTGAGAAGACCAGGATATGTCATTAGTTCCCCTGGAGTTGAGGTTACAGGTGGTTATGAGTCATTTGATATAGATGGTTAGAACAGAACCTAGACCTTTTTACAAGAATAGGCCTTGCTATAAACCTCAAGCCATCTCTCCATGTCCCCAAGCACACATTTTCATAGGCAGTGTTACAAGATCATGACAAATAAAAGTCATTCTAAGGTTGAACCCTTTGTGACAAGCCTGTCCTTTCAGATGAATTATTATTAGGTGCTAAAAGTTACAATTTCCTCAGCACTCTATCTCCCAATAGACCTAGATTTTCTGTTAAATTTGTAATCCTCATTACCTCAGAGTATCAATTTTTGGACACTGACAATTTGGACTTTGAGAATCAAAAGGAGTGATTTTTGAAAACCATTGAGTTCATATTCAATCTCTCCTGATTTGTACTTTCTGTGTTTGATTTTGTTTTTGTAAATCTATTAAGTATTCTAGGTAATTAAAATGATCTCCTCTTTTTTTAGTTTTTTGAGTAATTTGTATTCCCTAGCAAAGCAAAATTCTCTTTACTTCTTTAAATGCTTTCTCTAAGGCATCTGCATCTGAATCAGTTAACAAGACATCATTTATGATATGGTGAATAGTGGGTTGAGAAAATTGATTACAAATTAGCTCCAATGGTTTTATACTAAATACTAATACAAGGTAGGGCTATTTACCATTTCTTATGGAAGGATTATCACTTATATCATTTTTATTTTATTACTTTACAAAAATACCAATATTAACTAGTTTTGGCCTACATTTGTATAGATAACTCAAGAACTAAGTAATTTGTTTTAAAACTGACAAGGTACTAAGGACTTAAGAGTCCAAGAATATGATCAGCTGAGGCTGAGAGTGAATTGATTTTTGTAGAAATAAAATTATAGGATGCACATGGGGATCCACAACTTGATTATATTCTGGTCATTTTACCTGCTACACTTCTCCTACTTAAATTCTAATACTGAGAAAAGATAGTAGTATATTTGAATGGAAATGTTTACTGCCCAAAGAATTTTTAAAAAATAATGACTTATATGGAAAACTTTGTGAGTTGATTTTGAAATAAAAATTAAGACTTTGTATATCAGCAGGATTTTGGTACCTTTTACTAATGATAAAATTTCTTATTATGGACAGAAAATGAACATTGAGAAAGAGCTTCCAGTAATTTTTTGGGAAAAATTAACAGCAAATATCCTCAAAGCAAGAGTCTTCAATTTGAAAAGAGAACTGAATGGATCCTTTCTCACATTGTACAGGGGAATGAATGCATCCAACTAAGGAATGCAAAGACTACTTAGCAAATGAGGTGTCTGAAGATAATAAATGAATAATCAAGAAATATTCCAAGAAAAAGAGTAATTGGATTATTGGTCTATCACATTATCACTAGTATAAAATTTCATGAAACTCCCCCCACCAAAAAAAAAACACCCCAAAAAACACAAATAAGCAAAAAAGAATCAAAAGACAGTGTTAAACACCTGAATTCTTAAATGGCCTAAGAAGCAGATTGGCATACTAGATTCTGTATGACAAAATAACTTTCAGTTTATCTTCTGGAACAAAAAAAAATGAAAAAAAAGAAATCTGAAGAAAATATATGTGTTAGCACATTAATTTATGTTAAAATACAACTCTTACTATTTATTATCTCAATCTGTGTATGATTGTTGTGGAAGTTTAGAAAATGTATACATTTTAGTTGGAAGTAGAAGGTAGAAGTTGTACTTTCTATGGAGACTATTAAATCCAAGGCATACATTCCAGACATGAATTACTTAAGGGCTCTAACAGCCTGCAGGTCACTAAGAGCCTGCGGCATGCTGCCCATCATTTAACCTCACCTTTGCTAAATGTCTTCTTGGTGAGCTGTTCCATAAATTGTTTGGATTATGCCTCATGAGTTCATAGATGACATTTTGGAAGAATATAACACAATGGTCTGTTTCACAGATTGCCAATACTGAGGAGGTTCAAGGAAAGGGCAAATGTTTGTATCATTTCATAGAGTCTGCTGTCCTTTTCTACAATCCACCAAACCAAGAAGAAGACTGTCTTCCCCCAGGAAGCACCCGTTCCACAGTACATAAATGTGAACAAGTCTACCTAGGTATCCCTATGCTCCTTGTCTCAGACTTCATTTTTCTTACTGAAAGTATAAAACTGGCCTTTGGATCAGGATCACCTCCAATAAATATAGAAGCTTAACAAAGGCATATTTAGGCAGACTTTTCTTCCTGTCCATCAGTTTCCAAATAACCAATATAGATCCATTATTATTGATAAATGCTTGGAAATAATTAAAGTATGTTACTAGATAATTCTTACATTTTCAATAAATTCATATTTTTACCTGAGTTTGGCCATGGGGTTTTGTAACTTTTCTTGGTATTGCATGCTCATCTTGCTTCTCTCTGTGTTTGTTAATGACTTCTCTGATTTTGTCCTTTTTCCTCCAAGTATTCTCAGTTTGGCTATAATGTCTATACTTCATGTCTGGTTACTGGCCAATCAGTTCCTTATTAATCAATGAGAGTAATACATATTTATAGTGTTCAGAAATATTATTCATAGCACTCTCTCCTTTATGCCTAATTAAAAAGAAAGGTTTTTTTTGTTTTTTATTATGAAATAATTTAATGGTTTAAAAGTTACAGAAAAACCAAATCACAGAAATTCCCACAAGATATTCATTCTTACTTTTGTGAACAAACAGAAGATTCCAGATGCATAACTACAGTCTTGATTAAAGAGCACACCCGAACTTCAAACCTTCAGTGCTTTAACATAAGCTTCTTGGCAATAAACATTATGCAAATGTAGACAAACCCAATGCATAGCTACACTCAGGGCAGCAACATTGAAATCTTTACCACGGAAAGGTAGAAGAGAGGGCCCTGTGTCTTGGTTGTGGTGTATCAAGTGTCAAAACTCATTAATATGCACTTCAAATGTATGCATTATATTGTCCATAAACTATGATCTAACAGAGTTGGATGAAAAGGGATGGGGTGTGCCATTAATATGCACTTCAAATGTATGCATTATATTGTCCATAAACTATGATCTAACAGAGTTGGATGAAAAGGGATGGGGTGTGCAGAGACTGAGTGGACAGGGAAGAGTGTGGACTAAGCTTATTGTCTACAATTACGAACGTTTTTTAGAGCAGGGTGACTAAAAGTGTCCTTAATCATTTCAGTGACTTACTAATTATGACCTGGACAAATGAGCACAAGATGCCACTCTTCACCTGGTCTGTGTCAGAGTGCAATCAATAGTCAATAGCATCCCGGCTTTTTAGTTTTCTGGGCAGAAATCATTTAGTGGAATAAAACCCCACGTTCCTTAATTCACTAGCTGTTTACATAAATGCATATGGCAGCTTTCAGAAGTGGTTTCCTTCATTGTCTACATTTGCATAAAAAGAAAGGTTTTAAACAGTATTTTGTAAGAAATACTGTTACAATACTCTGTTCATTTATATTTATCAAATTTACAGAAATTATTCTTTTATTTAAGTTACCTTTGTGACAATAAACGTTTTTATTTTCTCTCAATTTTATTACTAAGAATAAACTTACTTATTTATATACCTATCCGAGTTTCCTCTGCCTCCACTCTTCCTGTTCTGCAAATGTGCCATCTTCCCTACTCTATATCCATTTCTCAGAGATGATGAAGCCTCTTGTGAGTTGTCAACAAAGTCTGACATATCAGTTGAGACAGGACTAAGTACTTCCTCCTTGTACATAGTTAACTCGAATCTTTCATATCCAATTTCCTCCTTGTACTTAATAAGTCTAATCTTTCAGACCTAATTTACCTTATTTTAATACCAATTGGAATTTCAATTAGGGTCCAGAATTTCCAAATAATACCTCACAAGCTTAAAGAAGAATTCTAAACACTCAAAAATGGTGTCAAACTTGGCTTCTTAGTAACTTTGCCAAAAGATGTGTTATCAATATTTATTATCATTAAAGGAGGATTGGTTGCAAATTATTATTGGTAATGGCCAAGAAAAGCTAACTAAGGGGTTTAAAATCAAGGTTTTCATTTTGAAAAGAAAAAAAGGACTATAGAAATGATAGAATAAAAGGATAGATTATTGAATCTACTTTTAAAACAAGAAAGCAACTATGAGACTTTATTATTTTACATTGGTATGGATTTTTATATACTGAAACAAATCCAAGGTCTTTTGTTATATATGTATATATGCTTGTTTAAGGAATTTATACATATTGATATAAATTTAAGGATATTTTTGTTATGACACATTTTACATACATTTATAGTCATATTTACAGTATTATACCTATGCATCTCATTTAACAATATATTGCAAATTTATAGTCCTTGAAAGTTATTATTATCAACTATTTAAGATAATAAAGAAATACAGGTTAGTAGGTAGTTCCCTAATACAGTCACTTTGTAAACATGCTGGATATGTTTTAAGGTTAAACAAAGATATATTTAGATAATCATCTTACATACTTCAAATATCTACAGAATGTACCATTTAAGATCTTTTAATATCATGATTTTATGACAATGAACAAGTCTGTCCTGGCAGCATCAATCTACTACAGAGATTAAAATGGGCATTGAAGAAACTCTAAAGGAGTTTTGTTTTCTTTGCAGTGAAAAATAGCCAGTTTGGCAAAAAAAAAAGCAACCCCTTGCCTCAGTTGCTGACAATAAATACTCTGTCCAATCTGGACCAGCAGGATTCAAAAGAAAGCAACGGACAAAGTTTCCCAATACATGGTCAAATACAGTCCTTCAAAATTCCCTGCTTCTCATAAATATCTGTCAGATAGTCTAAGCTAATAAGACAAAGATGGGAGCTCCAATATTATATAAAAACCTAGGGTGACTCTCTAGGAAGTCATATATCCCCGTTATTAGGTAAGATTTCACCCTTTATTGTCTTTTTTGGAGTGGGAAAATAGTCATAATTAAAATTTTCTTACTTATGCTGAAAGGTAAATTAGGTATAAATGCTTAGAGTCACAAAGATTTGAATATTAATAGAATATATTCTCTAAATTTGTGAAATACAAATAGGCTGGGTATTTTAACTACAATTCTTACTTAATAACTGTTTTGTTATATATGGTTTTACTATATGATGCTTGAAACTTTCCTATTTCATAAGATAAAAGGGGGAAATGCTGTTTAACAATCCTCTCTACATTAGAAATACATGTTACTCTTCCTGGTTAATAAAGAACTGACTGACCAGTGGCCAGACAGGAAGTATAGGTGGGACAACCAAACTGAGAATTGAGAGGAAGAAGGACAGTGTCAGAGGAGACACCAGAGATGCAGAGAAATTAGGATGTGTAGAAAATGATGTAACAATTTTGATCTATGTGGCAGAGGGTAGATAAGAAATATGGATTAATTTAAGGTTCAGAGTTATCTAGTACAAAGCATGAACTATTAGCCAAACTTTTGTAAATAATATCAGGCTTCTGAGTAATTATATCAGAGCAGCCATGGCACAGGTAACCTCTGCTTACCCATATAACTCTTCCTTTGACTTCCTAAATGCCCATGGGACAAGATTGCTCTGATATTAAAATAAAAACCATTAATTTGCAGATGATAATATATTTTGCTTTCATAATTCATCTATTATAAATATAGAAAGAGTCACCAGCCATTGTATGTCTGCAGTTTTCACATTATCTATCAAAAGCATACTATTAATTTGGGCCTTATATAATATTGCTATAAGCCACAACATTATACAGCAAATGCTCAATCATTTCTTTACTGGTGACTTATCAAAGTCAAGGACTTTAGTGAAAGTTTTTGAACCAAAGAGCAAGGCTTTTTGGCTTTAAGAGGAGGAGCAGCAGCTGTGTCCGCAGTCCACTTAGCTTAGCCCCAAAATGATTACACAGAAACTGTATTCATTTAAACACTGCCTGGCCCATAAGCTCTAGCCTCTTATTGGCTAACACTCGCATCTTGATTCAATCCATTCCTAATAATCTGTGTCACCACGAGCTTCTGGCTTAACGAGAAAGATTCGGCATGCCTGACTCTGACAACTCCATGGTGGCTCTCTTAGCCTGGCTTCTTCCCAGCATACAGTTCTGTCTTTCCTGCCTATCTAAGTTCTGCCCTATCAAAAGGCCAAGACAGCTACTTTATTAGACCAATGAAAGCAGCACATAGAAAAAAGAACCTTCTACACGATTTTGTCTTCTCCAGTTTAAACAAAATAAGGAAGGTTTTAATTTAACATAGGAAAAGTACATATAGCAAAACAGTTATAAAGCAAGAATTAAAGTTACAATATTTATATCTATTTTATATTTTATCATAACAAAGGAAAACTATAACTATAACTAACCATTCTTCAACTCCTTCAACGATTCCAGAAGGATAAAATATTACCTAAGTAAACAAGAAGAAAGCAACTTCCAACACTCAGAGACATCTCGCTGCCTGGACAGTCACCCAAAGTTCTTTTGTATTGTTGGAACATCTATCTTTAGCTAACAGGTTTATAGTATCCAGCAGACATTTCCATGAAGCAGGAAAATTCAAAGACAGTTCAGTCACTTTCTTCTGTGTCCTGCAGAATGTCTAGCAGACTTTTTCAGGAAACAGGAATCCCAAAGGATCATCTCAACTTTAGGCAAGTTCAGCAGTCCTCTCTCTGTGGGTTCTTGGTGTCCAGTTTATGCAATAGTCCAGGAAAGAGCAGTTTCTAGCCCCAATGGCTATCAGACTCCATAAGGATCCTCTTCAATGCCCATCTTCCCTAGGAAGTAGCTTGGTGCTGCCAAAAACAGACGTGTTTCATTGTCATGAAAAGCCCTAAATTGTAGAAATATGAGTGGTGGGGCTGCTCCCCAGCACCCCGCTGCCCGCACGGCTAGCTTTATACCCTAAATAATTACACGGACACTGTATTCTTTTAATCACTGCTTGGCTCTTTAGCTCCAGCCCTTTTCTCAGCTAACTCTCGCACCTGG
>NW_004949144.1:1035478-1038603 GCF_000317375.1 Microtus ochrogaster
GAGGCGTCTGCCCCCGAGAGGAGAGCTGTCAAGTCTGACCTCACTTCCTCTTCCTCCCGGCATTCTGCACTGTTTACTCCTCCCATCTATGTTTTAACCTATCAGGGCAAGCAGCGTCTTTATTTAATTAACCAATGACCTTCCTCCATCACTAAATTATTAAAACATTAAATGCCATATTCTGTAGTCTTTGAAAGATATGAACAATAGATATCTGAAATATATCTTTATATATCTAGAAAAGCTAACTAACATGACTGCAAACTTGACTATTATTGATGATTATCCATTAACAACCTATATTTCCTAATTATGCATTACATTTTTAGATGAACTACACAGTCACAATACCTTAATCAAGATTGGAAATACATGTACATATAACAAGATTTACCTTAAATTTATATCAACAAAGCAAAATTTATACTAATGTAAATTATTCATTTCCATATCATATCCCCCTTTTAATGTAAAAGAACATTTATAAACAATATTTGGGAATAGGGGCACAGTTTTTTCTCCAACTGCTTCATGCTGTATGGGGTGCCATTATTCGGGTCTTTTATGATATAACATGTGTGCTAGGTTCATCTCTGTAGGCAGTTGAGTGAAGTAATTTTTTGAGGGTGTTTACAGCAAGCTTTCAGGAGGGTGTAATCTATTATGCCATATTGGTCTAGAAGGAATCCACAGGTCTCATCCTCTGTGAAAACAAAAGAAGAACCTCTTTTCCAAAGCATCATATCCTTAGACCCAAATTCTGAAGTCATAATACCTTTATAATATTTATGCTGGTCTAGCTTAGCAGCCCATACAATGAAACTTCTCTCTGTACTTAGCTCCTTCACAGTCAAAAAATTTAAAGAAAACACAATAATATACAGAATACAGGCTCTCTATGAATTTTCAATTTTTATGAGGCTTATTTTTCTTTTCTTTACTTCTTTTAATCTATAACTGTACTCTCTCTTTAAAAACTTTACCCTTTTTTAAGCATTAACTTTTTTATGATTCTTTATACTCTTTTTCTTCTCTCTCCCAAGCCTATGTTTATCTAACAGTATGACCCTTTTAGAGGTCTTTTATGTCTGAATCTGTCCTATTGTGAATCTGATATTCTTTACTATCCAGGAGCATTTCTTAAAATGTTAAGCAGTTCTTAAAAACTTAAGTTGTGCCATGTAGGGGTAATATGGTACCACCTGCTTCCTGCCATGTCTAAAACTTAACTGTGCTGTTATTATGATAATAATGATAGTTCCTACCTGAGATCAGCACAGTTCAGCATGGCTGAGCTGATCTTGCCTCAGAGACATTTAGTGCCCCTGAGCCACTTGTGCAGTTCTAGGCACACAGTGAGTCCACATTGCCATCAAGCAAGCCTTAGCACTTTATTCACAAAACCCCATCAAAATTCTCTGTCTCCCACAAGAGACAGAGGTCATGCTAGGAGCATAGCCCAGAAAGGTGGCATTTTAAAACTGTGTGCCTTTTTTTTTTCCAGCTCCAGGTAAGAGCCACACTCGACACTTTAACTCTGAGAATTAATCCTTTTATATGAGTTACAGCCAAATCTGCCATGTTGAGCAGTGCGTAGCCTGGAAACATCTCCCTGTATGGCAGCAGGAATTCACGATGCTCTCCGGCCTGCTCAAGCCTGATTCTGCAGTCTGCATAGGCAGGAAGATCTGAGCAAAGGACATGGTCTTAGCTACTTTCCTCCCCATCCTGAGCAGACACAAAAACACCCAGGCTCACAAATGCACCATAGCCGGAGTTTGCCCTGGCTATGGGGCCCAGAAATTGTGTTTTAAAACCACGTGCTGTTTTTTGTAAGGCTGCTGAGTCAGGAAATCTCTCTGCAACATGCCCTAGCAAACAGCAAAACGCTGTGTTGAAGTCTGTTGTGTGTGTGTGTGTGTGTGTGTGTGTGTGTGACTAGAATTGCGTTTCAAGCTCTACCAGGTTTTACATGTACTTTGTTACGAGGCAGACTGTTTGTCGTCTGGCTCTGGCTACCTGGCTCCAGCTGCCCAGCTAGATTATACCCGAAATAATTACACAACTGTATTCATTTAAACACTACCTGGCCCATAAGCTCTAGCCTCTTATTGGCTAACTCTCGCATCTTGAGTCAACCCATTTTAATAATCTGTATGTCAACATGAGCTTGTGGCTTACCAGGAAAGATTCAGCAGGTCTGGCGACTCAATGGTGGCTCTCCCTACCTGCCTTCTTCCTCCTACCATACAGTTCTGTATTCCCTGCCTATGTAAGTTCTGCCCTATCAAAAGGCTTCATTATTTGACCAATGAAAGCAACACATAGAAAGAAGAACCTCCTACACCATTTGGTATTACTGCTTTGTGAATGGGTGGCTGTCTTTTGCTGTAGACTTTCATTCCAGCTAACTCCCCTTCTCTTACACATTTGGGAATTGAAATCCCCAGTTAAGAACTGTCTTCCCCTAGCTATGTGTAAAAGCAATTTTCCACTGTCAGGTCCTTGTTCTTCTCTTCTAGGTAAACAGAAAGACCTGCCTTGCTACACCCAGGTTTATCACCAGTTGTTTGGCCAATGCTTATGTTCTAGGGAAGAGCATTCCATTTAAGGCATTGACAAATATCAAAGTACATAGAATTACTACCAGCCCAAGCTCCTGCTCAGGTTTTACTTTAAAACGAGAACAGCTGATAACAGATACCCTAGAATTAATGATTTAAAACCATGGGTTCCTTCGTTGTTTCTACCACCTAAAGAAAAACTCAGACCTATGCCTATAGAAGCTGCAGCATATGGTGTTTGTGATATCTGATAGAGAACCATACCATTTCCCTGACTGTTTGTATAGGGTGCTTGGTTATCTGATGCTATGCATGCTGGGAGAAGGAAAAAGTGGTGGACTGAAAATAAACTTTTTAGCTATTTTAAACCCTAAAAATATAGCATAGTACACTAACTTTCCCCCTCTAAAATTCATTCCTTGATGATTTCTTTACTTTCTTAACTAACTTTCTCTATTACGTAGTTCAACTAATGTGCACTAGCCACCTTTGAGCTAACAGTTATGGATCTCTCTCTCTCTCTCTCTCTCTCTCTCTCTCTCTCTCTCTCTCTCTCTCTCT
>NW_004949144.1:1038703-1044637 GCF_000317375.1 Microtus ochrogaster
TTATCAGATTCATTATGGGACAGAATAAATCAAGCCCTGGAACCTGCTGGGGCTGAGGAATTGCTGCTGGTTTTAAGGATATATATAGGAACATTTGCAATGGGAAAAACTGATAGAAATAAGAAAGAGAAAGAAGGAGGAGGAGGAGGAGGAGAGGGGGAGGAGGAGAAAGATAGAAATATGGACAGATGGAACCTTTTCTCTATAGACTTCTTAAACCTGAAATATTTTTGACCCACCCCCTTTAGCTTATTGGAACACATTAAATTAAATGAGGGAGGTGATAGAGTGTAGGGAAGGGGATAAGGGGAAAGAAGGAAGATGAGGGTTGGGGAGAGCTTGTGGGAGTGGGATGGTTGAGATGGAGGAAGGCTTGATATGGGAGCAGGGAAAAAGATATCTTAATTAAGGGAGACATTTTAGGGTTGGCAAGAGGCTTGGGTCTAGAGGGGTTCCCAGATGTCAACTAGGATGTCCCCAGGTAGGTCCCTGGGCAGTGGAAGAGAGGGTGCTTGAACTAGCCTTGTCCCATAGTAAGACTGATAACTATCTTGAATATCACCATAGAACCTTCGCCTGGTGATGGATGGAGATAGAGACAGAGATCCACATCAGAGCATTGGACTGAGCTCCCAAGGTCCAGTTGAAGAGCAGAAGAAGGGAGAATATGAGCAAAGAAGTCAGGACCACGAGGGGTTAATCCACCCACGGAGACAGTGTGCCTGATCTAATGAGAGCTCACCAAAGCCAACTGGACTGGGACTGAATGAGCATGTGATCAACCTGGACTCTCTGAATGTGGAAGGCAACTGGGTCAGACTTAGAGGCTAATGATAATGGCTCTAGGATTTGTCTCTACTGCATGTACTTGCTTTTTGGTATCCTAGATTATTTGGAGGTTTATCTTCCTAGGCTGGATGGAGAGGAGAGGGCCTTGGACTTCCCACAGGGCAGGGTACCCTGTCCTCTCTTAGGACTGGAGGGGGAGGGGGTACGATGAGTTGGGGAGCAGAAGTTAAATGGGAGGAGGAAGGAAGTGAAAAAATAGAATGGTATTGTTGATAAAGCAATACAAAAGGGAAAAAAGAGAGCACCAAATGATAAATGTGATTAGATGAAATTAAAGGGCCCCACACTGCAATATAAAAAAGTAGTAGGTAAAATAAAAACTGTTACCACTTGTATATCACACAGGAGACTAATATTCAGAATCTACAAAACTCCCAATTAATAGAATTTAAAAAAATCATTAAAAGGATTTTTCTCTTATATTCTTGGATGTGAGCCAAGACATTTTTGTAGCCCTGAATAAAAATTCCACAATAGGAAAAAATGAAGAGAGCTAATAAATAATTTGTACACATTCAACACTCATAGTTTTCATAGATATGCAACTTAAAGCAGTGAAGCTATTCCACTTGACATCAGTCACAATAGTCACCATGATTTGAAAAAGAAACAACAAAGGCTGATAAGAATGTGAACAAAGAGGAAGTCGTTGAGAGTGAAAATCGAATGACAATCTGGACTCATCCCATAAACATTAATACTGAATCTACACAAGTTAAAAATGGAACTTCCATGTGTATTGTTCTATATTATGGGTATTTTCTGTAGTACAGTAATAAATAGGACATGGTGTAACTTTGAGAGTTGATGAATTTAAATCCTTCATGATTGTAATCAGAACAGGTTCAGATGTATAATATGGAAAAGCCAATCCTCAACTGCTTCAATCACTGCAAGTTCCTATGAGCCTGTGGCATATTGTGTATTTCTTGGCCCACCGAATACATTGATGACTAACAGTGTTCCTCCTCAGCTGCTCCACAAATTGTTTTTATTATTTCTACTGAGTTTCTAGGTGATATTTTTCTAGCCTGAAACAATGATCCCTTTCACAAGTTGCTAACACTGAAAAAGGTCAAGGAAAGGTATCAAAGTTGTCTGATATTTGGTAAAATCAGCTTCTCTATTCCAGGACTCACCTAGATAAGGACAAGGCAATGTTCTGCAATAACAGCCAACCCCTCAGTTGCCCACACATGAACATGTATACCTAACTTTCTCCTCTCCTCTTCTGACTGTCCCTGAAAAAAAGTTTACCAAGGCCAGCTCTGGTCAGGATCCCACATCTCCAAATCCTGCCCATCTTGTGTCTGCAGAAAATGAAAATAATCCTGACAATAACATTAGGCATTATTCACAATAGTTAACTTTCAATATCATGGTTCCAATGAGAGTGTGTCTGATTTTCATAGAACCAGAGTAAACATTAACCATTCAGAATATATCTATTATCACCTGAGGGAGTGAAAAATCACAACTGTTTACATTACAGAATTTCACCTCATCTACAGCAAAGGACTTTTCGTTAGTATTTTTGTTTTGTGAGATTATCTCCATATGTTTCAAATGGAGCATCAAGCAAACTGATATTCACAATACAGCAAAGTGTTTCATGTGAATGAAGTATCATCTAAATTAACATCCATGTGGCCCTTTGTGCTTTACCTCATCCACATACTCTTCAAATTTCTACTAAACCCATACAAAAACTATGAAATTATGAAATACTGATATTGCTTGGGACATGAATGGCAGCTCATTATATTTGCAGTTTTGAACCTCTCACAACAGAAAAAATAGGCTCATAGAGTAAAACAAAAGTAGTATTATTTGAAGACCCATTTAAATACAACATCTGCTAAACATTTTGTTCTTTCTTTGCTTTTTTGAGAAGGTACTTCTTGTACCAGCCTTAAAAGTCCTAGAACCCATTAGTAAACATGGCTGCTCAAGAACTCACAGAAATTCAATTGCCTCAGAGTCCAAGTTCTGATTATCTGCTAATACCTGGTTATCTGCTAATCAATTTTTGAAAAACAATGAAACTATGCTCATGAGGACTATTGAAGATATCTTTGTGATTACCTGTTGCTACAGTTACTTGGAATCTCAACTGCCATTTTTCTTTCTATAACACAGAAGAACATGAAGAAGAACTGTCTATGATGTCTTCTAGGTCTATGATAAAATAGTTTCTCTAATGTGAACCTGATCTGGGGAATTCTGAACATCCTTTGTGTGCCCAAACAGGCTGTCACTCTTGTTTGTCTCTTACTATGCATTCCTCCTTGATGTCCTAACTCCCTACAGAACTGAAAAACACATTCATCTCTGGATTATATACATGATAACATGTGGGGAAAACCATGAATAGAGGTTGCATTGAAAAGTAGACAAAACCCATCTCTAGCCTGAATGAAAGGAAGAACTGAGGCAAAAATATACATGAGGGCAGAGAGGTAAATTCCCCCTCATTACAACTAACATGGTAATCATCACGGTCATATCAAACTAGAGCTTAAACAATAACAACTTTATTTCCAATATCTTGACAATGCCTGAATCACATCAACATTGTTGTCCAAATTTCATGTTTTAGCATTGAGAAGTGAGACAGTCACAACCTACTCTCCACTACATTCTGCTAGGCTAATGTCCCAAACAAAAGGTCAGGTCACCAGTAAGGACCTGAAAAGTGCCTTTGTTCTACCTTTCTTATAAAGACTCTTGCTTTGCTTCTCTCAGCACAGACTTGGGAGCAACTCCAAAGCCTCCTCCAAGATGCTGGTGGTTCTGCTTACAGCAGCCTTGTTGGCCCTGAGCTCAGTTCAGAGAGCAAATGCAGGTATGAAGTAGGGTAGACATTGGTTCTGTGAAATAGAAATTGGGCAACACACTGAAATACAGGGCTGGGAGAAATGTAAAACGATAAATAAGAAATCGAAATAAAGAATTAGGAAAACATATTAGAATATGTATATTTTCATTTGGCATTGGATCTTACTTAGTCTTTGCTTATAGTAAAATTTAGTAAACTATTTTAAAACAAATTAGCATGAGTGCATTTGTGAAATAATCTTTTTCGTGGGGGATGATGGATGCACAAAATCATGATACATTTGATAGAGAGAAGCACAGTTCTCAAGGAGATATGAGAAGCCAATAGTAAATAATGCTAACTTTTCTGTACAGATGAAAGCAAAAACTGAAAGAAATAAAGGTATCTCATGGATGTTTTAGGGACAAGAAAGAATATAATAAATTTGAAACTGTATACAATCAGCTAGAAATATCAGTGAATAAATTCTTAAATTATTTTTGAGCACATGTGTTCATGCAGAACTGTCTGTGTATGTGTGTGTGTACATGTATGAGTGTGTGAGAGATAATAAGGGAGACAACACACAAACACAAAGTCATGCAGAGAGAGAGAGAAAGAGAGACAGAAAGAGAGAGAGAGAAAAAGAAAGAGAGAATGATTGAACATTTTTTAATATTTCAGTCAGAAGACAGCGTATTGTCAGAAAAAATTGCATTTCTACCATTTAATTCCAGGAACTGAATACAAATTGTAAGAGACACACTTTTACACACTGTGGTATCTTCCCGGGCCTCTTTCTCAATTTTAATAACCTACATGAAATAATCATTGTTCTTCACAAAGTATTTACAGCAATGATTATACTTACTTCATGTATGAAATATCTGTGGATATATATCATATAACAAATGAAGGTCATGAAGAAAAACATAAAGAATATGAACTAGTCAGACTGAAATTCCAATATTAGAATGAAGAGTAACAGTAAAGGTTGCCAGAGATACTTAGAAACAAAATAGTCGTTGTTCCTGATCCTAGAAACCATTCTGAAAGCAGTATCCGTAGCACTTTCAAAAAATAAAATACTTCTTAGCGGATGTGAAGATGTTATTGAAATTCTTTTGTATTTCCAGCTGAAATATCTTGTAAATAACTTTTCACTGCTCTTGTGCTTTTTTTCTAGCGATCATCTATGAAGACTCTTCTGCTCAGCTCTTAGGTAGGGCTAGATTTATCCTATATTAACCAATTCAGCATCATTTACTTCTGTAATTATACAGTGCTATAACATCTCATAAGATTATTATTTTGTGAGGTTAGAATGTGCCAGCTTACACTGAGATGTTCAGGAAAGTTCCCCTGCATTGTCTCTAGGACCTAGAAGAGGGCAATGCACTGGAAGAGTTGGAAGCCAGGCTTTTATGCCAGGAACATTTTGTCTCTTCCACAGATGGAAGCAATGGCTTGTGTATGATGAGCATATTGAGTGTCCTCATTTAAAATTTTCCATAACTCTATAGGTTGGTCAAAGAATATTTTCCCATTGATTCCTTTTAGAAGTATATGATTCCACACTAGATAGATACGTAATTTCACAGATCTCAGGATTTCTCATCTTTTTAAAATTTATTTTTCTCAACCTGCTCTGCACCAAAAGCTGAGTAATAGATACAAAAGCACTGCAGGAAAACTGAATGGAACATCTTTTAGTCTTTCTCCTATACTTTTTTTTTCCCGCAGAGTTATAGTACCCAAAACAACATGGTACATTTAAGAATAGAGCATTGCTGTCACATTTTGCTACATTGCCTAATTCTAACTAATATCATTAAAAAAATCCTTTCAGTTTCATCACTTTGTCTGAGAACTGTGATGAAAATAAAATCACCCTTAATGAATAAATTTAAGAAGAAATGTTTGCCTGAAGAGTTGAGCCATAAGAAAGTTATTATGATAACTATTTTAAAAATATATTTCAAAAAAGAACCAGGATCATAAATTTAGGAAGGAAGGGCATTCTGACAGAAAGAGAAAAGCAAGCTTCTTTGACATGGATCTACGTCCCTACAGAAGGAGAGCAAAAAGGCCACGGCAAAGGTCAACAGCATGAGAGACCCCCTCGGGATTCTGAGAATGAGGGAGATGAAGAACCTGGAGATGAGGAGGAAGACGATGGAGAAGAAAAACCACCAGTGAAACCACCACATCATCCTCGCCCTCCTAAACCTGGAAAACCACATGGCCCACCCCAGGAGGGAGATGAG
>NW_004949144.1:1044737-1095771 GCF_000317375.1 Microtus ochrogaster
CGCCCTCCTAAACCTGAAAAACCAGAAGGCCCACCCCAGGAGGGAGATGAGGTGAAACCCCGCCCTCCTAAACCTGAAAAACCAGAAGGCCCACCTGCGGAGGATGGTGAAGAAGAGGCAAGTAACCTCGAGAAATTTTCTGCATAAATTAAAGGTTCATCAGCACGACAAAATAAATAGGACACTTTATCATTAAAACAAAGATGTGAGATTCCCTCTGCTTGCAGTGAATACCATGGGTTAATAGGAAGCTTCTTTGGGCCTATAGATAGGGCAGAGTAGAACTAGGCAGGAACACTAAACTGAATGCTGGGAGAAAGAAGGCAGAGTCAGTGACAAGCCATGGAGTTGCCAGAGGAAAAAGGCACGGGCCCCCAACTGGAAACTTGCTGGTAGGTCAGGACCTTGTGGAGATGAACAATTTAATGTAGATGGGTTAGTTTACGATACATGAGGTGTGTAGCAATATGTTTAAATGATTGGCCAAGCATTGATTTAAATAATATGATTTCTGCATGCTTATTTTGGGGCTGAACATTAGGGAACAAATGAAGAACCTCTTGCCAACAGCACAGTATGAAACTCTGGAGATCACCACAGTCATCCAAAAGGCATAAATATCTTAAACATCTATAATTTAAACATCTATAATTTAAAATCTATACCTTGATTTCTGTGACAAATGTTATTTAAAGTCACTCTCCATCAAATGTCTTAACACTAACCCAGTTAGATATCCAAAAAACTAACAGAAATCTCAGAAAATATTTGTATTTCAGGCTAGAATTTTCTTCTCCCTGACATCATTTATCTGTTTATTTATTGCAGGCGGCGTAGAAAGCATTTACCTTTAATGTCATTTCAATGGAGCAATGATGTTGTAAGAGAACCTTCAACACCCCAATAAAATATTTAGCATGAAATTATTCTTTGTTGTTTTCTTAGTCTGAGCATGTATGAGTGAAATCTGGGGACTGTGGCCAAACCTATTGCAATTATAGACCTCTTTATTCAGTTTCATTAGAAAAGGTCCTACTTTCTTCATTTACGAACCAGTCCACTATCATTTGAGAGACCCCTTTTTTTTTTATTCCCTGAAGTTCTGACCACAATTTTGCTGTATTTCCCAGATATTTCTGATTTAACAGGAGACTTCACTGTTGTAATATGAGTGGCGGACTACGTTCCTGGCACCCGGCCGCCCGCACAGCTAGCTTTATCCCTGAAATAATTAAACGGAAACTGTATTTTTTTAAACACTGTATGGCCCATTAGTTCCAGCCTCTTATTAGCTAGCTCTTACATATTGGTCTAACCCATTTCTAATAATCTGTGTAACACCACAAGGTGGCTAACCAGGAAAGATCTTAACCTGTATCTGTGTCGGTGGGAGAATCATGGTGACTGTCTGCCTCAGCTTCTTTCTCCCAGCATTCTGTTCTGTTTACTCTGCCTACCTAATTTTCTGTCCTATCAGGCCAAGCAGTTTTCTTTATTAGTTAACCAATGAAAGCAACAGATAAGATACAAGACCCACCTCCATCATTTCCCCTTTTTTGTTTAAACAAAAAAGGCTTTAACTTCAACATAGTAAAATTATATATAACAAAACAGTTATCAAGTAAAAATTACAGTTACAATACTTATATCTACTTTATCTTATATCATAACAAAGGAAAACTATAACTATCCATTCTTTAATTCCATCAAAGACTCCAGAAGGATATAATACTACCTAAGTGATCACCTTGCTTGTAGGGCGTGGTCGCCTGAGGATATTTTTTACTAATAAATATTGCTGGTGTGCTCTCCCCTTCCCTTCTGCTTTCTTGTTCTCCACTGGAACCTCAGTTCTGTAAGTCTTTTCCCAATAAAAGCTGAATATATTATTATAATTTCTGTCTGCCTTCATTTACACCGCTATACTTCACATGAGACATGATTTTCAGTATTAAAATATATAAAGAGATAAAGCTACATAAACATGCTCTTAGTATGTCATGTGTGTTGTCTGACCAGAGCCCTATAGAATAGCTGCCTAGGAGAACCTGCAAAAGAGTTCTTTGTTTCTTTGATCACAGGTAACACTCTCTGTTCACTATTTACCTGTTAGGAAGTTGCTATTTCTGAGGCAGGTGTATTTTGGGCACTCAAGTGTCAACCAATTCACATTCTTCCTCGACTTGGACAGTCCTATAAATACAATGGTTTCTTAGGGGCCAGATGTTCAAGATTTTCATCTCCCTAGAATTTTTATAAATGTGTACCTGGTCCTAATCAGCATATGAAAATTTTTTAAATATTTTATGTATATCTTAGAGCAAGCTTTTCATCTTGATTTTTTAGGGTTTGTAAATATTCATTCATTGATTCTTAAATTTTAAATGTAAAATTGTTGAATTTTAACTAGAAAGGTAAATACAAAATGTTTAGACGTTCCACAAGTTGAGGAATTATTAAACTTTCCAAATAGTTGAACCTTAAATTTTAGACTCTAAATTTGCTATTTTTAAATGCTCTATGCAAATTTTTATTATTTTACCTAGATAATATTCTTCTTTTCCTCCTTTCACACTTTTTTAAGAAAATAGAGTCATGCTCATGGAAATAGCACAGTGGGAGATTCATAGAAATGACATTGTGGTGTTGTTCTGGAATTTTGACATTTAAACTACTGTTAGCATAATTAATCGGATGGCCATGAATCTAATATGGAAAAGAACAGTATAGATGATATACCATGATAAGGTAAAATTTATATGTATAGACACATGCTAACCACATTTATCTACAATATTGACAAAGCTGCATGTCATAATGAAACCGTGAATTTTCAAGAATTTTGGTATTCTAAATAATTTATCAAACAGCCTTCTGTTCCAGAAGAGTCCTCTGCTTACTACTTAACAGGATTTGTATGTCTTAACCAACATTATCAACAATCCTAATAGCTATAATATCTCCTTTTATAAGAAGAGAGGATAATCTCTTTACAGATGTTCCATGAAACTCTAGAATCTATAACACTAAGCTGAAAGCCATAGTTTGTAGTTGGATGCATGTTAAAAAAAACATCAAAAACTCCAGTAATATATGATAATTTGTGAATAAAATATCATAATTTACTCAACAGGTAAAATATTTTTATTAGGCAAATAGTTTTCAGGCATTTACTGCAATTACATTATTCTGAGGGAAAAAAGCTAAAAAGACTAAATTCATGGAAAAATATATTTCTTATATTTTTGTTTTTAATATCTTATCATCATTATTTATTTCAAGCCTTCTATCTCATATTTAATAAAACTTTGACAATTTCACACATATATACATTGATTTATTCATTACTGAGTCTCCTCACAATTTTCGCCCAAACTCCCCACATAGTCAAAATCCTTTCTTCATGTCTACCTTCATATCTATATCCATATCCATATTTATATCTGTCCAACTATAAAGCCTGCTGGAATATTGCTTGAAGACAGTTGCTCCATAATTTAACTAATACCTCATCCTTGGCAACATGTAGCCTAAAAATATAGCTTCAAAGCTGTCATACAACTCTGTAGTAGAGTACTTGTTGACATGCTTGAGCCCTAGACACATACTTCAGCACATAAATAAATACTTCATTTTACCTGCCATAAGTTACTTAAACTTCAAAGAAATTATGTATGTTTTCAGATTATAGTCCAATATAACTTTGTGTATTTTAACAACTCAAGTCAGCATCCACTGTTCTCCAAAGTCCATTTAAGAGTATAAACCAGTCAGCATGTTCTTGTCAGTTTCTTGATATGTAATCAATTTCATGCCAGAAAGCAACTTTAGGGGTGCATGTTGTATCATGTGGCCCTTTCATAATGCACAGTGTGATCCAATAAGGTCAGCATTCGTTAGGACTAACGTTTAACAAGAATTATTTATTTAATTTTGTGTAAATGGATTTTGCCTTCATGTATGACTGTTTACTACAGGCATTTAGAGCCTATGCAGGAGAGGAGAATATCTGGAACTAGAAGTATAAATAGTTGTTAGTTACTATATGGATGCTCAGACCCAAAACCAGGTCCTCTGAAAGAGAAACAAGTAGTCTTAACTGCGGATCCATCTCTGCAGCCCCAATGAAATATTAACACATCAGCTCTTCTAAATAGAAGATTTTATGCCCATACAAGTACATATAGAAATTGTATCATACTTAGATCATCTTGCTCAGTTTCTAAGACCCCGTGATGCACTGTTGTCTTCAAATAGCATCAAGGTCTTGATGAAAGACATGCTTATCCTATCTACCGATTAAAGTATCCATTTTAAATTTCAGGAAAATATATTCTGCATCTCAGTTATTAAGAGGATGGTCAATATCAATTTGTCAACCCAAAACTTCAGCTAGAGAAACTGAATTATTACCTATTATGTAAGAATATCAACTAAATCTTATAATGATATTCTAAAGCTGTGTGTATAATATACTTTGCATTTTCATAAACATACATTTGCATGCCAAACCTGTCAAAAGAGTTATTAGGAAAATATGTAGATCAACTTCTTAAACACCAATATCATTCAAAATGATTTTATTCCTTTTTCTTAAAGTATAAGTTTCCATGAATACATAATTTTTTGATTAAGAGAATGATAAATGATTTGTTTACCATTTATTATCAAGCAAAGTCAATGAAGAAATGTTAAGGGTCAAAGGGAGGACCTTGAACTGAGTCACGAAGTCACCACTTATACAATCCATTATTTGTTCTTGGCTTGGAAAGATGCCTCTTCCTTGCTCATGTCCGTCCTCAATGAAAACCCTGTCTCTGGGACCAAAACACTCCTCTCTTTGGCTAGTGGACCAGTGACAGGCTTCTGTAACACCGCCTTTCATTTTAATTAAGAAGAACATTTCTAACTCTAAAAGTATAAAACTATATACAATGACAATTATTATCAATAATTCTCCTAAAAGAAAGCAAATTGCCGGGCGATGGTGGCGCACGCCTTTAATCCCAGCACTCGGGAGGCAGAGGCAGGCGGATCTCTGTGATTTCGAGACCAGCCTGGTCTACAGAGCAAGTTCCAGGACAGGCTCCAAAGCCACAGAGAAACCCTGTCTCGAAAAAACCAAAAAAAAAAAAAAATTAATCAGCTTTAACAAAACTGAAACTACATACAACAAGAGCAATCATGAAGTAGGAAGTACATTCTCAATGTTTAGTCCCTAAGTAATTGGCAAATTTATAGAGATTACTCCATTAACTGTCCTCTCAAGAAGAGTCCAATGTTAGTAACTAATATGCATTTTGCAAAGATTCATGAGAAGTATATGTCACTGTTTTGTCTTCATAATAATAAAAGGCCCAAGAAGGAAATAATATTGCCTGAGTATGCAGGCAGAACAAGCCAGTACCTTACAAAAATATGTGAGAAGTGATACAACCTGCTATATTTGTAGACAGTCACGCAAGTTTCCTCTGCAACAGTGGGGCATTGATTTAGCCTAAAAGCCTAGAATATCTGACAGAATTTTTTTAGAAGCAAGAAATTTTGACGGACTGGCTAAAATATCTTGGCAATTTCAGCAGTTGCATTTCTTTGTGTTTTGATTATCCTGTTTAAACAGTATACTATCAGTAGTCAAGGCAAGGGCAGGTTCTTGCACTCATGGCTACCCCATGTACCACAAAGAAGTAACTACACATGGAAATTTTTCAGTGCCTATCATCCTCTTATATTTAGATTCGTGCTGTTAGAACAAATGATTCTCATGACAGGAAAAGTCTATTTTATTAATACATTTCAAATGCCATGTTCTAAAGTTCATTGAAGAGGTATACTACCTTTCGGAAGTATACCTATGGATACCTGTAAAACCTAACTAATATGATTTCTTTATTATCCACATAACATTTAAGGACTGCAAATTCATCTTGTATAAATGAGCAAGCTGTATAGGTAATATCTTATGAAGAAATAGAAATAGGTGAACAATATAAGGACAATAGCCTCAGATTTGTAACAATGTAGAAAAATATTAAAAGCAAGTATAAATATGTATAAAGTATAACAAAAATAATATTGAATTTGTATCAAAATATAAAAACCTTAAACAGAAGTAGAAACGTATACAGTATAAGAAGTATAAGGAGTGTAATCTTAAATTTCTATCAATTTACACAATGTATAACAATGTAAGTAGCTTAGATGGAGTAGTTGACTTTTTTGGTTAAAATTAGAATCAATAATCTACTTTTCATTCTATCAAATCTAACCAGCTTTTTAAATATACTTGTTAGCAACTTGTTACTAACAACCAACACAAAATGACAAGTAACATAACCCAAGGACACAGAAAACCATCAACACCACATCTGATGTATTTGGCTGTCTTGTTCTCAAATTACCTCATGTTGTATGGAGCAAGACGGCAAATCTACGGGACAATTGGGTTTATCTGGAGTAGTTTGCCATCGAAAGCCAATCTTAGGGTGGTATTTATCAGCTTAGTGGTATTATGACAATCCTGCTACAATAATTGTTGTGGGGCTCCCATCATACTTTTGGAGACTTCAGAATTGTTTATAGGATTATTTATTGTTCACTGGAAAACTTAAATATATTAAGGTATATATGTTGTAAATCTTAGAGAGGTTAAAGTATCATGCTTTATTAATTATACCTGGGATATCCAGGATTAATTCCTAAATATCTGCTTAAATTCAATCATGAAATCACGTATAGGAAGCTACATAAAACCTAAGGTTAGATTAGTTAGAATTTAATAGTGCAACTAAAATCAACACTGAAAGTTTAAATTTTAAGGTAGTACTTTTACTTTAAAAAGGTTTAAAGAGTCAAAATAAGTATGAGATAGATTAGTGAAAATATATTAGCCCCTAGATTTTGGTTTCCTTTTGTCTCATACAAAGTGGCTATGAAGAGATGAGTCAGAGATTTTGAAATTTCTTTTTTGCAAACATGTTTAGTTTTAAAAGAAAGAGGCATATTCTAATTGGAAAGCAGAATTTAATCTGTAATTTAGCTGGAACTAGATAAAGACCATCTTATACTTAGAGACTGGAAAAAACAAACATTTTGAAATTGTACCCTGTAGAAATTATTATATACCATTAGGCCAGATTACTGCTTTAATGGTTATCATTTTCTCCGGATGGTTCTTTCTTTTCTCAGGGGTTTAGGGGTTCAAACGTCTTTAGATTCCTCACTTGCTTTTTAGTCCTGGAAAGATTTTAATCACCAGTGTAATTTATTGAGTTTTCCCTTTTTTCAGGTTGAATCATCACATCAGTTGATCAACTATCACCTCTCCTACTTAAGAGGTCTCTCTCGTTTGAATCAAACCTTTACCAATTTTGATCATATCCACAGCTTTTCATATGCAAAGAGAATCAAAACCTCTTCCAAACATAACACATAAATGGGCTTTCACCCTCTTGCAACAGATCCTTGAAGAATACCAGCTGCTTCAGTTTAGTGTTGTTTTTTTTTCTATTATTCAGTGTATCTCTGTAGCTGCTGTTCACCTTTCAATGGCATAGATAATTTAAAGTAAATAAAGTATTGTCCAATCTTTTGTTAGGTATCGTTATTAGATGTCATTAGAAAGTAAAAAGAATTTAGAAAAATTTACATTTCTTCATTTCTATTTTTGTCTCTATCATACTTTCATTGAATATATATGCCTGTATATGTCTATGTAAGTAATGTTCAAGATTCTACAATAAATAATAAATTTTCCTGCAGTAATTGTTGAAGTTTCCAGGAAGAAGATGGCACCACACAACAACTCCATTTGGTTGATACAACGTCATAACCCTGAGAGTGCTACTAAAAGACCTGTTTGATACCAGCTGCTCAGATCATTCCAACTTAGTTAGGTGAAATGGTTGATTTTTCTACAAAGTTCTGGCCAGACATCCAATTAGCAAGATCAGAGAAACCCTACCAGATACTCTGAGACTATTTGCAATTATACCAGACAGTGATCTTGGAACTTAACCATCATTTTACTTTCACTGGATTCCATAGAAAGAACATCACCCCCATGACAGCTGGAAGTAATTCTAGAAGACAATGTTCCCTCTCCTAACAAAGTTTGTCCTCAGTGTTAGGGACATCATTTAGGGGTGGATTATAATTGGTATAGGGTTTAGGGTTTGGGGGAAATTTTACAGGCTCAAAAACAAAAAAAAGGGAAAATTGGTTGGGATAATAAATTAGTATGAGCTTACTCATACTAATAATAAAATAGTGAATATTTGTGAGTTATTATTTTTTGGTAATTACATTTATATAGATTCTTCTATATTGATACAGTTAAATTATATTGAATATTGTATGCATGCATGCTTCTACCTCTGCTTGACACATTTTTATATTCTTATATATTTATCATATGGCAACGTACATTTCTACCTCTGATCATGATACTAATACATTGTTTAAATTTTGAGGTCATTGTCCTCAAACTTGCATGCTTGTTTATTATCTAATATTCTAATCTGAAGTCTTAGACTTTAAGTTATATAGTTATTACAAATTATACATCAGTAGTCTTCTATGATGTCACACTTAAAGTTAGATTAACCAGGTTCTTTAGATATATTGAGATTATATTTTGCATAGGTAGGTAATCTTCAATCACTTCAAAGAGCAGTAAAATATGGCATTTAAATAACTTAGGTTTCTGTTGAAGTGAGACTTGATTGCTCCTGGCAGCACTGATCTCTTCCCTAGAGAATGTTGAGTACCAAAGACACTCCACTTGGAGCTTGTTTTCTTCTTGACAAAACTGGACTTTTGGCAAGAACTGCTCATATCTCAACCACTGACAAGATACATAGTATCTGGAAATGGATAATCTTGCAAAGACAGGGTGAGACAGATTTGAAAACTTTCAAGCCTCTGAAAATGGTCTGTAAATGAGTATAAGCCTTAACCAAAGT
The DNA here is from genome assembly GCF_000317375.1 of Microtus ochrogaster. Taxonomy (NCBI): domain Eukaryota; kingdom Metazoa; phylum Chordata; class Mammalia; order Rodentia; family Cricetidae; genus Microtus; species Microtus ochrogaster. Next base: position 1,053,701 of record NW_004949144.1, read on the forward strand.
TGGTTGATTCAAAGTTCCAAATGAGACTTTGAGTGATTGCCCAGGTAGTCTTTGTCATTTGTTACACATTTTGGAAGTTGATAGATTTCACTTTCTATTACTCAAGTAATATTATTTCTGTTCTGGGCTCTTCAATAGGGTTGACTAGATAGTTGCAGTTATGTACCTCCTATGACTTGGCCAAGTTATTTATTATACAAGACTTAAACTAGTTAGAATAGGATAATTATTGAACATCTTTGTTCTTGTTGTATTAGGCTAAGAATTCTCTTATTTAAAAAATTGAGGGAGATGCTGTAAGAAGTCTTACAGGCAGAGATTACCTGCCCACTGGGGCATGGCCCCTTATATTATATAAGCCAATGTACAGCATGAGTCCCCTCTCTTCCAGTTGGTGGATTTGTTTTCTGTTCTCCATTCAAGCTGAGGAATTTGGTTGTGAGTTTACACCTAACTAACTAACCATCTATTTCTCAAATATGAGCTAGTGTGGGATTTCTTTTAAGTATCCTTCCACATCTACAGTCTCTCTCATCTCCTGTGGAAACAAAAGCAAAACCTCTTCTCCAAAGTAACATAACTTCATAACTTCTGACTCATATTTTGACATCAAAGCATATTCAACATATATATATATATGTGTGTGTGTGTGTGTGTGTGTGTGTGTGTGATGTATTAATCCAGCAGCATTTATTATAAAATGCCTTTTAGCAGCTGTTGTTCCTTCCTCAGCCACCAAACCATTCAAAAACTGCACATTAGCATAGAGTACCCAAATTCACTGTGTGTTTTCCATCTTTATGTAACTTTATTTAAACTCAATTTATTATTAGTTTTAATTTTGAGAATAGGGTTTCTCTGTGTGGTTTTGGCTGTCTTAGAACTCACTCTGTAGAACTCAGAGATCTCCCTGCCTCTACCTCCCAAGTTTGGTGATTAAAGGTGTGTGCCACTATACCCAACTACACTGCTTCTTTTTGTAAAAAGAATTAATTCGCTAAGCTATGTAGCTAAAATTAAAGTCATCACTTTGAAGGTTCTATCTACCCCAACTCTTTAGATTTCTGTGATGTGGGAGTGATTTCTTTCTAATCTGTTGCTTTCATTGGTTAATTAATAAAGAAACTGCCTAGGCCCATTTGATAGGCTAACCCTTAGGTGGGTGGAGTAAACAGAACAGAATGCTGGGAGAAAGAAGCCGAGTTGGTGAGTTGCCATGATTCTCCCACTCCAGACAGACACAGGTTAGGATCTTTCCTGGTAAGCCAGCTCATGGTGCTACACAGAATATTAGAAATGGGTTAGATCAATATGTGAGAATTAACCAATAAGAGGCTACAGATAACTGGCCAGGTAGTGTTTAAAAGAATACAGTTTCCATGTAATTACTTCAGATATAGCTAGCCGTGTGGGTGGCCGGGTGGCAGGAAGCAGCCCCACCACTCCTTTCAACATTTCTAAGAGTTTAGCTTTATGGAGGTTGACCCCAGTATATGTATCTGGGGTTTTAATAATCTTGCTATGGTTTTGTTTGTCAGAGAGTTTTAGGACAGGAGTGTGTTTTAATATACGCAGGCTAATTTGTTTCAGAATGGAGTTGACACAGAACTGTACTTCAGGAGAGTTTTTATAAAGAGACTATTTCTTGACAATGTGGTAAGGATATTTTGGGCTTTGAAGTGAAATAAAATTTAGGTGAGATAGATCATCACAGAGAAAATACAATGTGGTCTTAAAGGTACGAAGTAGTTTTCTTTTAAAACGTTTAGAGAAACTAGATTAGGAGAGATAATGTAACATGGGGGTGTGGGAGAGACAGTTTACATTTACAAAATTATGGGATTCCTGTAGAAACAGACTGATGCGACCATTTCCAAAGAAAGAAATGAACTCTTCTTGTGATCATTGAAAGTTCTACCCGACTTGATTTAGATTGGCTTGATTCACATGTCACCATTCATTGTATTTGGAGTACCATAACTAAGAAAGAGTGTCTTGGCTTACTTTTCCTTTTATCACTCAACCTACTTCCCTACAGCAGGGGCCATCAGTTATTCCTATAGCAAACAGTATGTGTGGCCTGGTTTCTGGAGGAAGGAATCAGTGTAGCATGATTAATAAAAACCCAGAGACAGGTATTGGGATTCAACCCGAAGTTCAGAAAAGTAAAACAACCAGTCACTGGCTCTTACCTCTACCTCAATCTGATATGGTGAACATGCCTCCAGGAATCTCAAAGTGAGACTGACTGAGAGCTCTTTCTTCCCATCTTATATTCCTCTCAAGTACTGTGATTAAGAGTATGCACCACTACTAACCACTTTCTATGGCAAATTATGTGTCTACTAGGATTAAAGATGTATTTCACTACTTCCTGTTCTGTAAGACTGACCAGGGCAGTTGTTTTGATCTCTGATCTTTGGGTAAGCTTTTTTATTAAAATATAAATGAAATATCATAATTTTCTCCTCTTGTCTAAAATAAAAAAGAGGGCTATTACTAATATAAAAAACTATATACAATAAGTACAATGACAGTGTACAATATACACAGGCAATAATTGACAAAATGACCTAAGAAACAGATGGGCAGAACAGATAGTATATGGCAATGTAAGTTCCAGGTTTTCTTCTGGAACCAGAGAAAGAAAAATCAGAAGAAAATGAGCTGATAACAGAAATTACATAACAATCCCACACTAGTTCACAATTACATATAATGAAGGGTTATTTACTTAGGGTTGACTCATAGATCACTGTCCTAGATCACAATTTTCTGCGTGAATAAGGAACAGGAACTCAATAGCAGCTTTAATCAAGAGCCAGAGTAAGAATGAGCACACACTTTACAGCTACCTTTTAGCTGGTACAGCCCCTTTGGATGTCAGTCTGTCAATTTCTCAGAAAATTAGGAAACAACCTTGCTGAAGACTCAATAATAACACTTTGGGGTATATATCCAAAGGATGCTCAATCATGTCTCAAGTACATGTGCTCAACTATGTTCATAGCAGCATTGTTTGTCATAGCCACAATCTGGAAACCACCTAAATGCCTCTCGACCTAGGAGTGGATAAGGAAAATGAGGCATATTTGTACAGTGGAATACTACACAATAGAAAAAAAATAATGACATCTTGAATTTTGCAGGAAAAGGGATGGAACCAGGAAATATCATTTTGAGTGTGGTAACCCAGATACAGAAAGATAATTATCACATGTACCCACCCATAAGTGGTTTTTAAGCATAAAGCAAAGAAAACCAGCCCAGAAATCACAATCACAGAAAACTAAGACAACAATGAGCACCCTAGAGAGACATACCTCGATCTATTCCTCAAGAAAAGTAGAAAAAGACAAGATCTCCTGAATAAATTGGAAGAATGGGACCTTAGGGTGGGTTAAAGGGAGAGGAAAGGTAGGTAGGGGAGCAGAGAAAAATGAATAGCTCAATAAAAATTAATAAAAAATGAAATAAAAGAAAGCAGAGAGGTGAAGACAAAGAGACCATGCCTAGGTTGGCTGGTATTTTAAAGGATAATGACTAAAGGATCTCCCATGGAACCTCTCCAATTTGTTTAAATGAGAGACTTCTAAATCCAATAGAAAACTATATACACTTGAAAGAGATATCAAGTATAAGATTGTAATTACAACCAGCATAAACAATATTAAGCAAGGAACATATACTAAATATTTTAATAAATATTCTATCCTAAGTAGTATAAGTCTTGTCTGTGAAGTGGCTTGGATAGATTGTAAGAGGATGGTAACTATAACTATCTAATCTTCAACCCCTTCGAAGACCTGAGAAAGGAGATAATATTACTTGAGTAGGCAGGGAGTGCAATCAAGCAGCTTCAAAAATGTACAGTAGATGACAGAGACAACTAGCTGCCTGAGCAATCACCCAAAGTCTCATTTGCAATGTTGAAACAACCAACTTGGCTAAGGCCTGGAGTAACTGACAATTTTCAGAGGCAGAAAAATTTTCAGATCCATCTTACCCAGTCTTGGCAAGGTTTGACAGTATTTTTCCTTGCATCCTACTCATCCAGTCCAGACATTATGAACTTTGTCAGTGGTGGAGGCATGGCCAGTTCCTTGCCAAAAGGCCAGTTGTGCTAAGAAGAAAACAAACTCCAAGTGGAGTATCTTTGTTGCTGAACACTTTCTCAGGAATAGATCAGTGCTGCCAAGAACAATAGTGTCTCATGTCAACAGAATCCTATGTTATTTACATACGATGTTCTATACATCTTTGTTTATAATATCTTAAAATATCCTTCTCAGAAACATGAGTTTTGGGGACTGAAGGAATATTAACCTTGGTATTCCATTGCTGTAATAGGTCATGATCCCAGAAATTTACAGCGATGTTAGTTAAATTTTTCCTCAGTCTTCCTTTATGTCCTTCTAGCCCTTGCATTCAACCCACCTTTTTTTGTTTGTTTCACTTAATAAAGGGTTCCAGTTCCTAGGAATTAAATATCTGCCTCTTAAAACAGCCAATCTGTGTGCTAAGATTCTAAATACTCATGTCTACAATCATGTCTAGTAACCCCTCAATTAAATTGTCATCCATATGCACTGCTAGCTTGGTCTTCTTCATTTATAGAAGACTGCCAAAATATACATTTCCTATTTCCTACTGGAGTTTTTTATTCATCCTCCATGTCTATTTCATCAACCAAAAAAGTGTCATTTTTAACAGTAGGCACTGAATTGTTGAATTTTTATGGTGAGCCATATTTGCCACAGTGATTGGAAATGACTGGACCTTGTTTACATGAGAGAATGCAACCTCCCCCAAGGAGTTTCCCAATGGTGTTGGGTTGCCTTGTCTTTCTTTTGTTGACCTACATTCATAAGTTCAATGTCTGCCTTTATACCTCCTACATATATCAGAAGCCTGAGTCCTATTATTCTTGCCAAACCTAGTGGAGATATTTTACCTTAGAATTCCTTGTCTACAGTCTTTCTTTTTTTTTTAAGATTTCCTGTTCTACCATAATTAAAGCATTTGGCTTTTTGGTGTCTCCTCATACCATTGGAAATCCCTTCTCCTACTGAAGTCTCCATGCCATAGAAAAATGTTTCAAAATATATTGTATGCAAGATCCATTCATATATGGATGCTAATCTGAACTTTAGGGCTCAAGAATCTTCTAATATCCTAAGTTGGCATTTTCAAAACCAAAGATTTAGTAATTACATGTCTGGCTTCAGGGTGTGTCACTCCTACTTGTACTGTCTTAGTTAATCTTTGTAAGATACATCAATATTGAATTTACTATTTTTCCTATATTTTTCCTGGGATACTATATATATCCCAGGTATAGTGTCTGTGACCTAACAGAGATTATTCAGGTGCTCCTGATAAATTTTTAAACAGAAGATACAAAAGTTAAACTTAGTTTACAGGACCAAAGAGAAGTCATAGTACATAAATGCATTTGTTGTACAACTGTGGCTAATTGTGTTTTATTCCTAAAACCCATTTAAAAGTAGAGAGTCCTTTTATAAGATCCACCAAGCCAAGAACAAAGCTGCTTTTCCCAAGGAAGCACTGGTTCCATAGTAAACACTTATATCCATGTCTACCTAGCCAACTTCAGAAGTTTGTGCTGATTTCATCATATGACCCATGGTGTTCATCTGTATGTGTATGTGCATGTATTTTTAGATAATTTGCAAATATCCCTATATCCATTACAACTCCTCCTTTACCTTCTCAAAATCATATTGCCTTCCTTGTTATGGTTACATACTTATGTATGCATATGTAACTATTACCACATGAGCCTGTTTGTGTATGTGTGTGTGTGTTCGTCTGATGTAGGAGGGTCTCCTATCTATCTGTTGCTCTAATTGGTTAAAAATAAAGACAACTGCTTGGCCTGGTAGGCGGGGAATACAGAACAGAATTCTGGGAGGAAGAAGGCAGTGAGGTAGACGCCATTCTTCTCCAACCCAAGAGAAACGGTGGTTAGACTCATGCCGGTAAGCCATAGTCAAGTGGCAATACAGATATTCGAAATGGGTTAGATCAATATATGATAGTTAACCAATAAAGGACTGGAGATAATGGGCCAGGCAGTGTTTAAATGAATACAATTTGGGTGTTGTTATTTCAGATGTTAAGCTAGCAGTGCGGGAGCTGTGCAGGACAAAAAGCAGGCCTGCTAGCCTCATCAATACATTGGTCTGTCTGTTTCTCTGTTTGGATGTGAGTGCAGATATCTGAGAAGACCAGAAGATGTCATTAGTTCCCCTGGAGTTGAAGTTATAGGTGGTTATGAGTCACTCAATATGGATGCTTGGAAGAGAACCAGGAGAGAGTAGAACATTCTATTAACCTCAAACCATCTCTCCATGTCCCCAAGTGCATATTTTCATAGGCAGTATTACAAGATCATGACAAATAAAAGTGATTCTGACCTTGAACCCTTGGTGAGAAACCTGTAATTTCAGATGAATTATTATTAGATAAAAGTTAGGATTTCCCCAGGCCCCCATCTCCCAATAGACATAGGTTTTCTGTTAGATTTGTAATCCTCATTACCTCAGAGTATCAATTTTTGGACATTGACAATTGGGACTTAAGAATGAAAAGAATGAATTTTTGAAAATCAGTGAGTTTATATTCAATCTCTCCTGATTTGTACTTTCTGTGTTTGGTTTTGTTTTGTAAATCTATTAAGTATCCTAGGTAATTAAAATATTCTCCTCTTTGTAGTTTTTTCAGGAATTTGTATTCCCTAGTGAAGCAAAATTCTCTTTACTTCTTCAAATGTTTTCTCTAAGGCACCTGCATCTGAATCAGTTAACAAGACATCAGTCACAATATAGTGAGTAGTAGATGGAGGAAATTGATCTCAAATTATTTCCAATGGCTTTTGTTCTAAATACTGATACAAGGTAGGGCTGTTTAATATTCCTTCTGGAAGGATTATCACTGATATCATTTTTATTTTATTACTTTTCAAAATACCAATATTAATTCTATATGGCCCACATTTGAATAAATAACTCAAGAACTCAGTAATTTGTTTTAAAACTTACAAGGTACTAAGAACTTAATAGTCCAAGAAAATGATCAGCTGAGGCTGAGAGAGAATTGATTGTTGTAGAAACCAAATTATGGGATGCACATGTGGATCAGTAGGATTCACAACGTGATTATATTCTGATCATTTTTCCTGCTACTTAAATTCTAATACAGAGAGAACACAATATCTTTGAATGGATATTCTTACTGCACAAAGAAAAGAAAATATTAAAGATTTAGTGGAAAACTTTTGTGAGTCGATTCTGAAATAAAAAATCAGACCTTGTAAATCTGCAGGATTTTGGTACATTTTACTAATGAAAACATTTTTTTCATTATGGACAGAAAATGAACATTGAGAAAGAGCTTGCAGTAATTTTTTGGGAAAGATTAATATCAAACATCCTCAAAGCAAGAGACTTAAATTTGAAAAGAGACCTGAAGATTCCTTACTCACATTGTACAGGAGAATGAATGTATCCAACTAAGAAATCTGAAGACTACTGAGCAAATGAGGTGTCTGAAGATAAAAAGTGAATCATCATAAAAAAATGTGCCAAGAAAAAGAAATTGGCTTATTTGTATATCGCATTTTAACTAGTATAAAATTTCATGAATCTCCCCCCAAAATAAAAAAAAAAACAAATGAACAAAAAAGAACCAAAAGATGGTATTTAGCACATGAATTCTTAAATGACCTAAGAAACAGGTGGGCAGAACAGATTCTTTCAGATTTTTTTTGAACAAAAAAAAAATAGAAATCTGAAGAAAATACATGTGGTAGCACATTAATCTTATGTCAAAATACAACTCTTATTATTTATTCTTTCAATCTGTGTATGATTGTTGTAGAAGATTAGAAAAGGTGTACATTGTAGTGGGAAGTAGAAGGTAGAAGGTGTGCTTTCTATGGAGACTATTAAATCCAAGATATACATTCCAGACATGAATTATTTAAGTGTTCTAACAACCTCCAGGTCACTAAGAGCCTGCGGCAAGCTCCCCAACATTTAACCTCACCTTTGCTAAATGTCTTCTTGAAGAGATGTTCCAAAAATTGTTTGGATTATGCCTCATGAGTTCATAGATGACATTTTGGGGGAAGTTAACAGAATGGTCTATTTCACAGGTTGCCAACAATGAAGAGGTTCAAGGAAAGGGCAAATGTTTATATCATTTCATAGAGTCTGCTGTCCTTTTCTAAGATCCACCAAACAAAGAAGACTGTCTTGCCCCAGGAAGCACCCGTTCCACAGTACATAAATGTGAACAAGTCTACCTAGGCATCCCTATGCTCCTTGCCTCAGACTTCATTATCCTTACTGAAAGCATAAATCTGGCCTTTGGGTCAGGATCACCTCCAATAAATATAGACGCTTAACAGCGGTATATTTAGGCAGACTTTTCTTCCTGTCCATCAGTTTGTAAATAACCAACACATAGACGCATTATTATTTTTAAATGCTTGAGAATAATTAAGAGTTGTTACTAGCCAATTCTTAATTTTCAATAAATCCATATTTTTATCTGAGTTTTGCCATGGGGTTTGGTACCGTTTCTCAGTATTGCATGCTCATCTTGCTTCTCTCTGTGTTTGTTAATGACTTCTCTGATTCTGTCCTTCTTCCCCCCAGTCTTATTCTCAGTTTGGCTGGAATCTCCATACTTCCTGCCTGATTACTGACCAGTCAGTTCTCTATTAATCAGTGAGAGGAATACATATTTATAGTGTACGGAAGGATTATGCCATAGCATTCTCCCCTCTATTTCTAATTTAAAAGAAAAGTTTAAACTCTCTCTCTCTCTCTCTCTCTCTCTCTCTCTCTCTCTCTATATATATATATATATATATATATATATATATATATAGTTATTTAGTAAGAATTACAATTACAATACAAGTTAATTTATATTTGGCAAATTTACAGATATTATTATTTTATTTAACTTATTTTTGTTACAATAAACTTTCTATTTTCTGTCAATTTTATATCTAAGAAAAAACTTATTTATTTACATACCAAACCCAGTTTCCTCTGCCTGAACTCCTCCTGCTCGGCAAATCTTCCACCGATCCTACTCTATATCCATTTCTCAGAGATGGTGAGGCCTCTCGTGAGTTATCAACAAAGTCTGACATATCAGTTGAGACAGAGCTAAATACTTCCTCCTTGTACGTAGTTAACTCAATCTTTCATACCTAATTTCGTCAGTGTACTTAGTAAGTCTAATCTCTCATACTTAATTTACCTTTTTTGTAAATACGAATTGGAATTTTCAATTAGAGGCCAGATTTTCCAAATAAGACCTCACAAGCTTAAAGAAGAATTCTAAACATCCAAAAATGGAGTCAAACTTGGCTTCTTAGTAACTTTCCCAAAACATGTGTTATCAATATTTATTATCATTAATGGTGGATTGGTTGCAAATTATTTTTGGTAATGGCCAAGAAAAGCTAAACTAAACAGATTAAATTTCAGGTTCTCATTTTGAAAAGAGAAAATAGGACTATAGAAATGATAGAGTAAAAGGATAAATTATTGAATCTACTTTTAAAACAAGAAAGCAACTACTAGTCTTAACTATTTTACATTAATATGGATTTTTATATACTGAAACAAATCCAAGGTTTTTATCATATATATATATATATGTTTCTACTCTTGTTTAAGGTATTTTTGCATAGTGATATAAATTTAAGGGTATTTTCGTTAGCACACACTTTACATACATTCCTAATTTTATTTACTGTATTATACCTATGCAACTCATTTAACAATATAATGTGAATTTATAGTCTTTGAAAGTTATTGTTATCAATTATTTAGGATAATAAAGAAATACAGATTAGTAGGTAGCTCCCTAATACAGTCAATTTGTAAACATGTTGGATATGTTTTTAAGGTTAAACAAACATATATTTAGATAATGATCTTTAAACACTTTAGAAATCTACAGAATGTGCCAATTAAAATGTTTTAATATTGTGAGGGTTTTATGACAATGAGATATGTTTTCTTCTGGCATTACAATATACTACAGAGAAGAAAATGGGCATTGAAAAAACTCTATAGGGATTTGGTTTTCTTTGTGGTGAATACTAGCCAGTTTGGCAAAAAAAAAAAGCCACCCCTGCCTCAGTTGCTGACAATAAATATTTTGTCCAATCTGGCCCGCAGGATTCAAGAGAAAGTAACTGCCAATTTTTGGCAATACATGGTCAAATACAGTCCTTCAAAATTCCCTGCTTTTCATAAATTCTGTCAGGTAGTCTAGGCTCAAAAGACAAAGATGGGGGCTTCAATATTATATAAAAAGCTGAGGTGACTCTCCAAGAAGTAAGATGTCCCTGTTATTAGGTAAGATTTCACCCTTAGGGATGTTTGATAGAGTTGGAAAATAGTCATAATTAAAATTTCCTTAGTTAAATTAGGTATAAAAGTTTAGAGTCAGAAAGATATGAAAATTAATAGAATATATTCTCTAAAACTGTGAAATACAAATGGACTGGGTATTCTAACTCTAATTCTTATTTAAATAACTGTTTCGTTATCTATATTTTTACTAGATGATAGTTGAAACTTTCCCATTTAATAAGATAATAGGGGGAAATGCTATGTAATAATCCTCTCTACATTCTAAATACGTGCTACTCTTTCTGGTTAATAAACAACTGACTGACCAGTGTCTGGAGAGAAATTATAGGTGGGACAACCACAGTGAGAATACTAGAGGAAGAAGGACAGTGTCAGAGGAGACAACAAAGATGCAGAGGAATCAGGATGTGTAGTGAATAAGATAACAAGTCATGATCCATGTGGCAGAAGGTAGATAAGAAATATGGGTTAATTTAAGATTTCAGTGTTTGCTAGTACAAAGTCTGAACAATTAGCCAAGCATTTATAAATAATATAAAGCTTCTGAGAAATTATATAAGAGGAGCCATGACACAGGTAACATCTGCTTACACATATAACTGCTCCTTTGACTTCCAAAAAGCCCATGGGATAGGATTGCTCTGATATTTAAATAACAACAGTTAATTTGCCATGTAATAATATATTTTGCTTTTATAATGTATCTCTGATGAATATAGAAATGCCACTAGCCATTGTATCTCCAAAGTATTCACATTATCTATCAAGAGCACACTATTATTTTGGGCCTTATATAATATTGCTACAAGCCACACCATCATACAGTAAATGCTAAGTCATTTCTTCATTAGAGACCTATTCAAAGCCAAGGACTTTAGTGAAGGTTTTTGAACCAAAGTGTTTTTTCTCTTACATTAGGATTTTTCTTACAAAGGATTTTTCTCTTACATTCTTCGTTGTGAGCCAAGGCACAACTTAAAGTAGTGAGGCTATTCCACTTGACATCAGTCACAACATTCACCCTGATCTGAAAAAACAACAACAAATGCTGCTGAGATTGTGAACAAAGAATACTACGTTGAGAGTAAAAACCAGATACAAACTGGACTCATCCCAAGAACATCAATACAGAATCTACACAAGTAAAAAAAAAAAAAAAAAAGGAAGTTCCATATTGTGGATATTTTCTGTAGTTCAGTAATAAGACATGGAAGTAACTTTGCAACTTGATGAATTTAAATTCTTCATGACTGTAACCAGAACAGGTACAGCTGTGAAATACAGAAAAGTCAATCATCGACTGCTTCAACCACTGCAAGTTCGTATGAGCCTGTGGCATATTGTGTATTCCTTGGCCCACCTTAAACATTAAGGACTGACAGTGCTCTTTCTCAGCTGCTGCACAAACTGTTTGCTTTATTTATGCTGAATTTCTAGGTGATATTTTTCTATCCTAAAACAATAATCCCTTTCACAAGTTGCTAACAGTGAAAAAGGTCAAGAAAGGGATCAAGTTGTGTGATATTTGATAAAATCAACGTCTTTATTACAAGACCCACCTGGCTAAGGACAAGGCTGAGTTCTGCCAGAACAGCCAGTCCCTCAGCTGCCCAAACATGAGCATGCCTAACTTTCTCCTCTCCTCCTCCTCTTCTGACTTTCCCAGAAAAAAGTTCACCAAGGCCAGCCCTTTTCAGGACCCCTCATCTCCAAATCCTGGCCATCTTGTATCTGCAGAAACTAGAAAACTATCCTGTTCATAAACATTGGGCCTTATTCACAACAGTCAACTGTTCCCTGTCTGTAACATTGAATGTCATGAGTTCTGTGAGAATGTCTCAAGTTTTCATAGAACCAGAGTAAACTACCAAATGCAAATACAATATCCATTCAGAATACATATATTATCTCTTTAGGGGGTAAAAAAAAATCCCACAACTGCTTACACTATCAAATTTCACATCATCTATAACAAAGGACATTTTTTTAGTAATTTTTGTTTTGTGAGATTATCTCTATATGGTTCAAAATAGAGCATCAAGCAAATTGATATGCAAAGCACAGAGTGTTTCATGTGAATGAAGTATCATCTAAGTTAACATCCATGTTTCCGTTTTTGCTTTACCACATTTACATAGTTTTTAAATTTCTACCAAACCCATACAAAAATTAGGCAATTATGAAAGACTGATATTGCTTCAGACATGAATGGCAGCTCATTATATTTCCAGTTTTGTAACTCTCAAAATGGAACAAAACGGGATTGTAGGGTAAAACAAAGTAGTATCATTTGAAGACCCAATTAAATACAATATCTGCTAAGTATTTTGTTCTTTTCTTGTTTCTTTGAGATGAAGTTTCCCTGTGTAGCAGCCGTAAGTGTCCAAGAAATCATTAGTAAAGGTGGCTGCTTGAGAACTCACAGAGAGTCACATGCCTCAGAATGCAAGTGCAGGTATTAAAGGTGTGTGACACCACACCTGGTTATCTGCTAGTCAATTTTTAATAAAAAGTGAAACTATACTCATGAGGAATAGTGTAGTTGTCCTTGGAATTTTACTGAATTTACAATTTCTTGGACTCTCAATGGCCCCTTTTCTTCCTCTAACACAGAGGGAATGAAGAAAAGTATATGACGTCTTCTAGGTCTATGATAATATAGCTTCTGTAATTTGAACCAGATCTGAGGAATTCTGGACAGCCTTTCTGTGCCCAAAGAGGCTGTCACTCTTGTTTGTCTCTTACTATGCATCCCTGCTTAATGTCTTACCTCCCCGCAGAACTGAACAAAAACAGTCAGCTCGGTATTACACACATGATAACAATGTGTGTAACACCATAAATGGAAGTTGCATTGAAAAGTAGACAATACCTTTCTTTAGCCTCAATTACAGGAAGAACTGGGACAAAAATATACATGAGTGCATAGAAGGAGATCCCTTCAATTACAACTAGCTTGATCAGAGTCACAGTTATATCAAAATTGAGCATAAACAATAACAGCACTTTATATCTAATATCTTGATGTTGCTTGAATCACATCAACATTGTTGTCCAAATGTTATGTTGTACCACTGAGAACTGAGACATTGAAAACCTCCTACCCATGGCATCCTGCTAGGCTAATGTCCCAAACAAAAGTCAGGGATGCAATGTATCCTGCTGTGTTAGGTCAGGTAAACAGTAAGGACCTGAAAAGTGCCTTTGTTCTACCTTCCTTATAAAGACTCTGGCCTTACTTCTCCCGGCACAGACTTGGGAGCAACTCCAGAGCCTCCTCCAAGATGCTGGTGGTCCTGCTCACAGCAGCCTTGTTGGCCCTGAGCTCAGCTCAGAGAGCAAATGCAGGTATGAAGGAGGGTAGACTTTGGTCTGTGAGATGGGAATTTGATAACACACTAAAATTCAGGGCTGGAAGACATGTAAAAAGGTAAATGGGAAACAAAAGCAAAGGATTAGGAAAACGTATTAGAATATTTATATTTTCATTTTGCACAGGACCTTAGATTCTGCTTATGGGAAAATTTAAGAAACTATTCTTACAACAAAATAACATGAGTGCATTTGTGAAAAGACCTTTTTTGTGGGGGATGATACATGGGAGCATGATACATTTGACAGAGGGAAACTCAGTTCTCAAGAAGTTATGAGAAACCAATAGTAAATAATGCTAAATGTCTGTACAGAGGAGAGCAAAAACTGAAAAAAATAAAGGTATCATAGGGATGTTTTTGAGACAAGGAAAAAGGATTATAAATTTGAAACTATATATATATCAGCTAGAAGTATCAGTAAATAACTTCTTAAATTATGTTTTAGCATATGTGTGCATGAACAACTGTATATGTGTGCACATGTATTGTGTGAGCGAAATAAGGAGGGAGACAAGCACGTAGACACAACAACATGCATATAGGGAAAGTGTGTGTGTGAGAGAGAGTTTGAATAATTTTTTAACATTCCAGTAGGAGAATAGCATATAATCGGTAAGATTTTTATATCTACCATGTGATTCAAGGAACTGAATTTAAGTCATCATACAAGCACTTTTACTCACTGAGATATATTTCTGGGCCTGTTTCTCTATTTTAATGGTCCGCATGCATTGTTCTACATGAAGTATTTACAGCAACGTTTACTCATTTTTTATACTTTAATGCCAGCAGATATATATCATATAACAAATGAAGGTCATGAAGAAAATCATAAAGAATGTAAACCTGACAGAATGAAATTCCATATTAAAATGGAGAGTAACAGTCAGGGTTGCCAGGGAAACTAAGGAACAAAATGGTGGTTGTTCCTGTTCATAGATATCATTCTGGCAGCAGTATCATCATTATTGTCCAATAATAAAATAATTCTTAGTGGATATGAAAATGTAATTAAAAGTCATTTGTATTTCCTGGTGAAAAGTCTTGTAAGTAACTTCACACTTCTCTTGTGCTTATTTTCTAGAGATCATCTATGAAGTCTCTTCTTCTCAGCTCTTAGGTATGGCCAGAATCATCCTATACTAATCAATTAAGCATCATTTACTTCTGTAATTATTCAGTTCTATAAGAGCTCATAAATTTGTTATTTTGTGAAGTTAACATGTGACAGCTTGCCCTAAGATATACCTGAAATATATAGGAAAGCTTCCATGCATTGTCTCTAGGACCTAGAAGAGGGCAATCTCATGGATGAGTAGAAAGCAAGGCTTTATACCAGGAACATTTTGCCTCTTCCATAGATGGAAGCAATGGCTTGCATATGATGAGCATATTGGATGTCCTCATTTAAAATCTTCAGTGAATCAATGGGTTGGTCAAAGAATCCTTTCCCATTATTCCTTTTAGAATTATTTGCTTCTACACTAACTATGTAATTTCACAGATCTCAGGGTCTCTCATCTTTTTAAAATTTATTTTTCTTACTCAGCTCTGCACCCACAACTGAGTAATACATTAAAAAGCACTGCAAGACAATGAATGGAACATTTTTTGTTTTCTTTCCTATATTTCTTTTTTTTTGTCACATGGTTATGGGACCCAAAACACTATAGTATAGTTAAATAGAGAGCACAGATGTCACATTTTGCTACATTGCCTAACTCTAAATAATATCATTAAAAATGTTTTCTGTTTCATCACTTTTGTCTTGGAATTGTAATGAAAATAAAATCACCTTTAATGATCAAATTTAAAAAGAAATATTTTTCCGAATAGTTGAGAAATAATAAAAAGTTATTATGATAAATATTTAAAAATTACATATCCAAAAGTATCAGACTCAGAAATTTAGGAAAGGTGTTCTTGGACAAAGTGAAAATTGGGCTTCTTCTACATGGATCTTTGTCCCTACAGAGGGAGAGCAAAAAAGCCAGGGCAATGGTCAACAGCATAAGAGACCCCCTCCTGGAGAAGCACCAAGACCTTCTGATTCAGACAATGGTGGCAAAGATGGTGATTCTGTTGCTGATGAGGATGAAGGTGAAGAAGATGGAAAGAAACCTGAGAAACCAAGTCGTCCTCCTAAACCTGAAAAACCACAAGGCCCACCCCAGGAGGGAGAACAGGACAAACCAACTCGCCCTCCTAAACCTGAAAAACCAGAAGGCCCACCCCAGGAGGGAGAGCAGGACAAACCAACTCGCCCTCCTAAACCTGAAAAACCAGAGGAGGGTGGTGATGAAGAGGCAAGTAACCTCTAAAAATTTTCTGCACAAATAAAAGGCTCATCAGCACGACAAAATAATCAGACACTATCATTCTAACAAAGATGTGAGATTCCCTCTGTTGGCTGTAAATAACTTTGGTTAATGGAATCTTCTTTTGGCCTATAGATAGAGCAGAATAGAACGAGGCAGGAAAACTAAACTCAATGCTGGGAGAAAGAAGGCAGAGTCAGTGAGAAGCCATGGAGTTTCCAGAGGAGAAAGGCACAAGTCACCAGCTGGAAACCTGCTGGTAGACCATGGCCTCATGGTGATGCACAAACTAATGGGCATGTGTTAGTTTAGGATATAAGAGGTATCTAGAAATACACTTAAGTGACTTGACAAGCAGTGATTTAAATAATATGGTTTCTGCATGCTTATTTTGGGGCTGAACACCAGCGAATGAATGAACAGCCTCCTGCCAACAGCACAGTTCCAAACTCTAGAGATCACCAGCCTCTTCCAAAAGGCATAGGTATCTTATACATCTAAAACTTAAAAGTCCTCTCTACCTTGAGTTCTTTGAAAAAAAATGTGATTTAAATTCATTCTCCATCAAATGTCTTAAGGCTAAAAGATTCAGATATCCAAAAAAACTAACGTATATCTCAGATAATGTTTGTATTGCAGGCTAGGTCCATCTTCTCCCTGACATTTATTTACATAGTTACTTATTTATTTATTGCAGGAAAACTAGAAAACAATTACCTTTAATGTCCTTTCAATGGAACAATGATGTTGTAAGTGAACCTCAACACTTCAATAAAATATTTAACATGTAAATACTCTGTTGTTTTCTTAGTCTGAGCATGTGTGAGTGAGTGAAATGTGGGTACTGTGGCCACATCTAAGGAAATTATAGACCTCTTCATACCGTTTCATTAGAAAGGGTCCTACTTTCTCCATTTATGAATCAGTCCACTATCATTTAAAAGACCCCTTTTTTTTCTTCATACCTGGCATTCTGCACACAACTTTGCTGTATTTCCTAGATATCTCTTATGTTAGCAGGATACTTCATAGAGGACATGGTTTTCAATATTAAAATATCTAAACAGATAAAACTACATAAACATGCTCTTAGTATGTCATGTGTGTTGTTTGACCAGAGCCCTATAGAAAAAACTGCCTATGAGTACTGCAGAAAGGAATCTTTGTTTCTTTTTCACAGGAAACCCTCTCAGTTCACAATTTCCATGTTAGGAACTTGCTGTTTACCGCTGGTGTTCTTTTTGGCATTCAACTGTCAACCAGCTCACATTCTTCCTTAACTTGGACAGTCCTATAAATGCAATGGTGTCTTAGGGGCCAGATGTTCATTGTTTTCATCTCCCTAGTATTTTTATAAATATCATATACCTGGTAGTAATTGGCAAATGAATTTTTTAAATATTTTATGTATACCTTAGAGCAATCTTTCAGTCTTAATTTTTGAGGGTTTGTAAATGTTCATTCATCGATTTTTAAATTTTGTTGAATTTTAACTAGAAAGGTAAATACAAAATGCTTAGATGTTCAGTAAGTTGAGGAATCCTTAAACCTTCCAAATAGTTGAGCCTTAATACTTAGAATCTTAACTTGCTGTTTTTGAATGCTCTATTTGAATTTTTAGAATTTGACCTAGATCATATCCTTCTTTTTCTCCTTTCACACAATTCTTTATTAAAACTTGAGCAATGTTCATGGAAGTAGCACAGTGGGAGATTCATAGAAATGACAATTTGATGTCATTCTGAAATTTTGACACTTAAACAACTATTGATATTATTCTTTGGATGGCCGTGAATCCAATATGGCAGTTAGCAGTATAGAAGATATGCCAAGAAAGGTTAATATTTATATGAATATTCATAGGCACATCCTAACCACATTCTACTACAACAAACATTAACAAAACTGCATGTCATAATAAAACCATTCATTTTCATGACTGATATAGTATTCTAAATGATTTATCAAACATCCTTCTGTTCTAGAAGAGTCCTCTGCTTACTCATTAACAGGCTTTGTATGTCTAAACCATCGTTATTGAAAATCCTAATAGTTATAATATTTCCTTTTTAAGAAAAAATAATAATCTCTTTATGGATGTTCCAAGAAACTCTGGAATCTATGAAACTAAGCTGAAAGCCATAGTTTGGATGCATGTAAGAGGTTAAAAAAAATAAAACTCCAATAATATATGATAATTTATGAATAAAATATAATAATTTACTAAAGTGGCAAAAATACTTTATTAGGCAAACAGTTTTCAGGCAAATACCTACAATTAGATTATTCTAAGCCAAAAATGTTGAAAGGCCTCAATACGTGGAAGAAAATTTATTTCTCATTTCCTTTGTCTTAATATCTTATCATCATTATTTATCTTTAATTTAATTATACTGTGGAAATTTTACACATGTATGCATTGATTTTATTAATTCTTGAGTCTCCTCACAATGTCCTCCCAAAGTACCAAAACAGCCCAAACCATTTCTTCATGTCTACCTTCATGTCTATATCAATATCCCCAATAATATCTGTCGAACTATGAAGCCTGCTGAAATATTGTTAGAAGACAGTTGCACTGTAATTAAACCAGTACTTCATCCTTGGTGACATGTAGACTAAAAATATAGCTTCAAAACTGTCTTACGTCTCTGTAGCAGAGTACTCATTGACATGCTTGATGACTGAA
This sequence comes from Microtus ochrogaster, assembly GCF_000317375.1. NCBI lineage: Eukaryota > Metazoa > Chordata > Mammalia > Rodentia > Cricetidae > Microtus > Microtus ochrogaster. The sequence goes on from NW_004949144.1 coordinate 1,072,509, forward strand.
CTCATACTCCAGCACATAAATAAATACTGCATTTTATCTGACACAAGTTACTTAAACTTCAAAGAAGCTATGTGTGTTTTAATATTATAATCCAACATGACTTTGTGGTTTTTAACAGCTCAAGTCAGCATCCACTGTTCCCTTAAGTCCATTTAAGAGTAACAATCAGTCCCCATGTTCTTGTCAATTTCTTGTTATAAGATCAATTTCATGCCAGAAAGCTACTTAGGGCACATGTTTTTTAATGTGGCTCTTTTATAATACACACTATGATCCAATAAAGTCAGCATTCCTTAGAACTAACATTTAACAAGATTTTTTTTATTTCATTTTGTATAAATGGGTTTCATTTACATGCTTGGGATTCCCTTCCATGATTATGGTGTAAGCTGTGTCTGGTTATTTCTCACGCTTCCGTACTGGTCCTGGTAGGGAAGATAGCTTTCTATGTTGGGGTCTTTGGTACCTGTCAAAGAACCTTCTGTAAAAACATACTGTTCTAGATGACATGGAGGATAAATCAAAAATAGTGTAATATTGTAATTGTGGGTATGATAGCCATGAGTACAAACATGAGTGTCATTCCTCGATAATCTTGACATCTAAAATGATCTCTTCAAAAAGCAGATGTTCAGTTACTAGGAATAGTAACCCTATCTCAAGTGAAACAATGCACAAGAAGGGTTGAATGCATAAGGACAAAATCACAGAGAGGAATGATGAAGCCATATGTGGCTAATATTGCGGTGACTTTATGGGGTTGTGATCTGCTGCAGCAATGGAATACACAGATCTAACATTCCTGCAGTCCCAGAAACTCATATTTCTGGGAAGGATATTAAAAGGTACTATACACAAAGGTCTCCAGCCATACAGGCTGTACAAGAAAACAATTCAACAAGCAAAGCTTCAGAGGTACCAACAGCCCTAAAATTAAAATGGTTAACTGAGAAACCAATTTGTGTTAAACAGTGGCCATTTACAGAAGACAAACTGCAGGATTTAGAACAGCTGATACAGGAGGAACTAGATGCTCACCATATTGAAGAATCAACCAGCCCTTGTAATTCTCCTGTATTTGTTGTTAAAATCATATCTGTTAAATTGAGAATTGTGCCAGATCTAAGAGCTGTTGATAAGGTTATTCAAGCTATGGGACCTCTACAATCTGGAATTCCTCTGTCTTTTCTAATACCAAAAGGATGGCCTCTTATAGTTATTGATTTGAAAGGTTGTTTCTTTACTATACCTTTACAAGAAAAGGATAGAGAAAAATTTGCCTTAAAATTGCCTACTTATAATAATTCTCAACCTACTAGGAGATACCAATGGATTATCCTCCTACAGGGAATGCTTAATAGCCCCACCCTATTCCAATCCTTTGTAAGTCAGCCATTGGATATAATGTGTAAAAAATTTCCTAATTCTAAAATTTATCATTATATGGATGGCATTTCTCTATCTGATTCAAACATAGATACTTTAGAACGAATGTTTGAAGAAGTAAAAAAAAAGTTTTGCCAAAATGGGGATTATAATTTTTTTGCTGAAAAAATACAGAGAGGAAATTCTGTCAATTACCTAGGTTATAATATAGGTTTACAGAATATTAGAGCACAAAAGGCACAAATTAGGAGACACTGATTATGACTTTCAAAGATTGTTAGGAGACATTTCCAGTCTAGGACCAGCTTCAGAGATATCACCTGATCTAACAGTTCGTTTAAAGAAAACCTTAGATAGTGACAAAGACTTAAATAGTCCCAGAGAATTAACAGTTGAAGCAGAAAAGGAATTGTTTGTTGTTGAAGAAAAATTACAGAAAACACATGTGGATAGGGTGAATCAAAATCTTAATTGCATTCTAGTCATATTGCCTTCCAGAATTTCCCCTACAGGAATTATATTTCAAAAGGAATATATAGTCTTAGAATGGATATTTTTACCACATAAAACAAGTAAAAAAATTAAAATTTTATGTGAAAAAAAGTCTCTGAATTAATTAGAAAAGGAAACTTGAGACTTTATCAACAAGCAGATATAAACCCAGCCTAAATTATATTACATTTTAATTCTGATGAAATTTAACAATTATGGGAAGACAATGAATCTTGGCAAAGAGATTGTCCTATTATTTTTAGGAAAGATTTATAGCAATTATCCCAATAGTGATAGAATTAACCTTATAAAGATAACTACTTGGATCCTTTCCTGCATCTATGGGACACACCAACAACTGGAGAATGTACATTCTATAGTGATGTAAATAAATCAGGAAAGGCTGGTTACAAATCAGAAGACAAGTAAAGTGGAACAAAGCTCTTATAAATCTGTCTCAAAGGCAGAATTATATGTAATTCTAAAGGTGCTTAGGGATTTTAAAGAACTTCTTTATATAGTTACTGATTTACAATATGCAGAAAGAGTGTCTTGCATAATGAAACTGCTGAATTTATACCAGAAATACAGAATTGACTTCATTATCCATACAGGTTCAAAATATATTCAAGAATAGGTTTTGTCCCATATACATAACATACCTTTGATCCCATATAGGTCTGCCAGGTCCTCTAGCACAAAGCAATGCAGAAATTGATTGATTACTGATTGGAAGTGCACTAAAGGCATCAGATTTTGATTTAAAAAAAATATGTCAATAACAAATGTTTAAAGAAAGAGTTTTCTATTACATGCCAACATGTTAAAGAGATTTTAAAGAGATGTCCTACTTGTTCTTGCTATAGCCAAACACCATTACCAGCAGGGAGTAACCCTAAGGGTACTCAAAGGAATGACATCTGGCAGACGGATGTGTTCCACTTTGCAGAATTTGGAAAATTAAAATATGTATATCAAACCATTGATACTTATTCATGTTTTCAGTGGGCAAGCACTTTGAGCTCAGAAAAGGCTAATTTAGTAATCACACATTTATTAGAAGTTATGGCCATCATGGGTATACCTGCACAAATAAAGACAGATAATGATCCAGAATATATTTCTAGGAAAATGAAACAGTTTTTTGCTTATTATACTATTAAACATATTACATATATACCACACAATCCTACAGGTCAGGCAGTTATAGAAAAATAAAATCAACCTATAAATAAATGTTAAACAAATAGAAAGGGGTGTAAATATTCTCAGAAATAGATTACATAATGCTTTATTAACTTTGAATTTTCTTAATGCTACTGAGAAAGAGACAGCAGCAGCAGAGAGACATTGGATAATAGAAAAGTCTTCTGAATTAAACCAGCCAGAGTATTTCAAGGATGTGTTGACCTCACAATGGATGCCAGGAGACTTGCCATGTTGGAGAAAGGGTTTTGCCCTTGTTTCCACAGGAGAAGAAAAATATGAATATCATCAAAATTAATAAAGATTCAGTTTGAAAAGGATAAACCTATTTGAAAAAGGAATGACAGCTTATACACAATGTTGACAATCATACATGTGGTAAGGAAAACATATAGGGTTGGGGCAGAGTTCTTCTCTTGTCTTTACAAAAAATTCAAGAGACCCTGGAGGTTTGGGTACTGACATATGGAAAATAACTATCCACTAAGGATCATAGAGAAAAAGAAATATGATTTATGAGGTCAGGTAACTGATACACATACATGAATATATAGAGCTGGTTTTGGATTTGGACACTGGCTCTGTCATTCTCTAATTCCAAGCATGTTCCTAAAACAAAAAAATTAAAGTTTCAGTTTCATGTCAGGAGCCATGATATGGGAAAGAAAGATAAAAGAATTTATAAAAAAAAATTACTTTCCTTCATACCTATTTTTTACTCTATCATACCTTTTATTGAATATATAAGTGTATATGTCTATATAAATAATGTTTGAGTTTTCCAAAATGAACAATGAATTTTCCTGCAGTAATCTTTGAAGTTTTCAGGAAGATTATGGGGTTATCTTAACCCACAACAACAGCTCCACCTGTTTGATATGACGTCATGATGCAGAGAGTATTACTACAAGACCTATTTTGTGTACCAGCTGTTCAAAATGGTTCCAACTTAGTTAGCTTAAATGATATACATTTTTACAAAGTTCTGGCCATTACTCCAAACAGTAACCTCAGAAAAGCATTACCAAATACTCAGAAACAATTCGCAATTATATCAGACAGTAATCTTGGAACTTAAAAATCATTTTACGTTCATAGGATCCCATGGAAATACCATAATATCCATGACAGCTGGAAGTAATTCTAGAAAATAATATCCCCTCTCCCAACAAAGTTTGTCCTCAGGGTTAGGAACATCATTTAGGCATTGATTATAATTGGTACAGGTTGGGGGTTGGGGGAAAAATATGTAGGCTCAGGGATCTCTTTAAAAAAAGGTGGAGGGAATTGGATGGGATAATAGATTAGTTAATTACAATAATAATAATAATAGTGAGTTATAGAATGAATATTTAGGAGCCATTATTTATAGGCAATTTATATTGGTATAGATTCTTGTATATTGATACAAACAAATTATTTTGAATATGTTCCTATTTTTGTCTACAATATTTTAAATTTCTAGGCAAATTAATTTTGTCATATTGAATGCATGAATGATTGTATGTTGCAAAGAGAGAGTTGGTCCCTTGTTTGTCCTGGCCATCCAGCTAGCTCACAACTGAAATAATCACACAGAAATGTTATTCATTAAAACACTGCTTGGCCCATTAGCTCTAACTTCTTACTGGCTAACTCTTAAATCTTAATTTAACACATTTCTATTAATCTGTGTCTTACCAAGTACCAGTGGCTCACCGGCAAGATTCTAATCAGTGTCTGTCTCAGGTGGGAGGATCCATGACTTCTCCCACTCTGTCCTTTTTCCCAGCATTCAGTTCTGTCTTTTCCGCCTCCCTAAATTCTGCCCTATTAGGCCCAAAGCAGTTTCTTTATTAATTAACCAATGAAAGCAACCCATGAAAAGAAGAACCTCCTACACCATTTTCCCCTTTTCTGTTAAAACCAAAAGGAATGGTTTAATTTTAACATACTAAAATTACATATAATAAAAAACAGTTATTAAGCAAGAATTACAGTTGTAATATTTATATCTACTTTATCTTTTATCATAACTAAAATAAACAATAACTATAAATTCTTTAATGCCATCAAAGACTCCAGAAGGATATAATATTACCTAAGTAAACAGGAAGTGCATTGTAAGCAACTTCCAAAACTCTAGAATTGACAGAGACATCTCATTGCCTGGACAGTCACCCAAAGTTCTTCTGTACCATTGGCGTATCCATCTTCAGCCTATAGGCCCACAGTATCCATCAGACTATTTCATGAAGCAAGAAATTACGAAGACTGGTTAGTCATTTTCTTCTGTATCCTACAGAATGTCTCACTGTCTCTTTTATGAAGCAGCAATCCTGAAGGATCATCTTGCCTTTAGGCAAGTTTAGCAGTCATCTCTCAGCAGGTTCTTCACATCCAGTTTATGCAACAGTCCAAGCAAGAGAAGTTTCTTGCCCAAATGTCTAACCAATTCCATAAGGACCCTCTTTGATGCCCATCTATCTCAGGTAGTAGCTTGATACTGTCAGGAGCAGACATGTCACATTGTCATGAAAAACGCTAAGTTATTAAAAAATTTTAAATGCCGTATCTTGTAGTCTTTGAAAGATATGAAGAATGCTTTTCCATCTGAAATATGTGTATGCACATCTATAAAATCTAACTAACATGACTTCAAGCTTGACTATTATAGATGATTATCTATTAACCTATATTTCTTAATTATACATTACATTTTTAAATGAACTACATAATCACAATACCTTAATCAAGATCAGAAATACATATAACAAAATTGACCTTAAATCATATCATTAAAGCAAGATCCATGCCAATACAAATTATTCATCTCTATATCATATCCCCCTTTAAATGTAAAAGAACATTTATAAACAATATTTGGGAATATGGACAGAGTTATTTTTCCCCAAACTTCTTCCTTCTGTTTAGGGAACATTGTTAAACAGGTGTATCCTATATTCTAGGTTCATCTCAGTCAGCAGTTGGGTGAAGTAACTTTTTGAGGATGTTCACAGCAACCTTTTAGGAGGCCTCAGTCCATGAAGCCATATTGGCCTGGGGGCAATTCACAGTTTTTATCATTTGTGAAAACAAAAGAGGAACCTCTTTTTCAAAGCACCATATAGTTAGATCCAAATTCTGAAGTGAAGATGCCTCACGCTGGTTTAGCTGCTAAATGACATGCAATGATGCATGTCTCTCTGTACTTAGCCTCTTAACAGTCAAAAAAGTTTAAAAAAAACGCAATAATATACACAATCCAAACTCTCTGTGAATTTTCCATTCTTATAAGGCTTAATTTTTTTTTTAATTTTTTTAAACCTATGACTATTTGTACTCTGTCTCTTTAAAGACTTTACCATTTTTAAAAAAAAACATTAACTTTATTTTATGACTGTCTATCTCAGGTTTTACACAGAGTTAGTTGACCTCATTGAAGGTGCCAATTGTTTCAAGGAGAGAGGTGCCCTCTCGTTTGTCCAGATCACCTGGCTAGATTACATCTGAAATAATCATACAGAAACTGGTTTCATTTAAAGCACTACTTTGCCAATTAGCTCTAACTTCTTATTGGCTAACTCTTACATCTTAATTTAACTCATGCCAGAGGATTGCCAGCAAGATTCTAACTGATGTCCATCTCAGGTGGAAAGATCCATGGCTTCTCTCACGCTGCCCTTCCTCCAAACATTTAGTTCTGTCGTCTCCACCTACCTACTGCCCTATCAGGCCCAAAGCAGTTTCTTTATTAACCAATAAAAGCAACACATGAAGAGAAGAACCTCATATACCACTTCTACCTCTGCTTAAACCATTTTTCTATATCAATACAATTTTAGGATATATTTTTCATACTGCAATGTACATTTCTACCTCTGATCAAGACACTTATCCATGGTTTACATTGTGAGATCATTTTCCTTGTTTGTTACAAAGTTGTTTAGTATAACATTCCAATATGCAGTCTTAGTCTTTAAGTTATATAGGTATTAAGAATTATAGGTCAGGGCTGGAGAGATGGCTCAGAAGTTAAGAGCACTGGCTGCTCTTCCAGAGGTCCTGAGTTCAATTCCCAGCAACCACATGGTGGCTCACAACCATCTATACTGGCAGCTGGCACCCTCCTCTGGCGTGCGGGCAGAGGCAGAATGTTGTATACATAATAAATAAATAAATAAATCTTAAAAAAAAGAATTATAGGTTAATAGTCATCCATGTTTGTCATACTTATAGTTAGACTAATCAGGTTCTTTAGATATATAGAAAATGTATTCAGCCCCTAAAAAATGAATATGGTATGCACTAACTCATTAGAGCACTCTTGCCATAAACCAAGGATATTAAGCCTATAAACATTTATAGTTCCCTAAAGGCTCTTAAGAAGTTTTTGTTGCTGCCCATCACCCTCGATTCTCCTTCTCCCCATGACTGTGCAGATGGAGTCCAGCGAAGTTAGTGCTGTCCCAGACGTTGGGGCCGTGAAGTTTTGGTGGACATGCAGTTCCCCATTGAGGAGGCTGGAAACAATGAAGGTGTTCACTAGAGCACGCAGGATCCCTGAGATGGGGACCTGGAGGACACAGGATCCAAGGCCAAGGACCAGTTAGCCAGCCTCCTACCACCTTTGCCTCAGACTGAGGCCTTATCGAGCACTTGTGAGCCCTGGAAAACTGCAGCTTCCAACGATAATCCCCCTGGAGAACCTGAGCATAGCTCCCAGGGCCATGGAGAAGAACCCAATGATGGGGACCCAAGTGATGAGTACTGGCACAGCCAAAGGAAGCACGTGTTTGTGCTGAGTGAGGCAGGCAAGCCCATCTACTCACAGTATGGTAGTGTGGAGGCCCTGTCTGCTACCATGGGTGGGATGACAGCCCTCGTGTCCTTCCTACAGAGTGCAGGAGATGCCATCCGAGCCATCTACGCCGAGGACCACAAGCTGGTATTCCTGCAGCAGGGCCCACTCCTGCTGGTGGCTGTGTCCCAGACTCCACAATTGGCAGCACAGTTATGGGGCGAGCTATTGGCAGTGCACACACAGATTGTGAGCACATTCACACGTGCAAGCATGGCCTGCCTCGTCGCACATAAGCAGAACGATGACCTCCGTTGTCTGCTGGCTGGCTCAGAGCGCACACTGGACTGGCTCCTGGACAGTGTGGAGCAAGACCCTGGTGTCCTGCTCCTGGGTGCTGTGTGCTGTGTGCCTCTGGCCCGACCACTGTGGGATGCCTTGCTTCGCTGTACAGCCCCGGGCCTGGCCCTGTCAGTGCTAGTTGTTGGTGGTCGACTGATGACAGCAGCCCAGGAGAGGAATGTGAAGGCTGAGTGCCGACTGGACCCAGCTGATCTGCAGCTGCTACTTGATTGGGTGGGTGCACCTGACTTTGCAGCATGTGAGGCATGAGCACCTGTGTGCCTGCCTCGCTTTAACCCAGATGATTTCTTCTATGCCTATGAGGCCAGCCTGGATTTCATGCCTGTCTGCCTGCTACTGCTTGGTACCAACCGGGAAGCCTTCCATGCCATGGATGCCTGCCGGCACTTGGTTGAAGATGGAATGCACCACCTTGGTGCCCTGCATACCCATGGGGAGGCTGCCAGCTTCTCTAATAGATCTACAGCCAGTGCCCTTGCCTACAGTGTGCAGGCTGTGGGAACACCCGGCCTTCGGCATTTCCTGAACAACACTGCCAGCTACCACAGTTTACCAGTCCTGAGCTAGAGACCCCGTACAGCCGCAAAGAAGAGTGACGGAGACTGTCCGACCTGTATCCCCAACTGCATGCTCGCCTCAATAGCACCTCCCGGCACTTGTGCATCATTTACCACGTGGCTGAGAAGGAGACACTGCTGGCCCGAGTGACCTCCAAATTTGAGCTCTATACTTGCCCCAGCCCCCTGGTGACCAAGGCAGGTGGCATCTTAGTGCTGAAGCCCCTGCGCTGGGTGAGGAAGGAAGAGGACCGCCTTTTCATCTGTCGCCCCCCAGCACTCCACACCACCCTCTTGGTGGACCAGCCCCCTAACAATGGCTTGTTCTCTGTACTCTGACTGACTGCCGGAGTCACGTTTGGCTTCTAAATTCTGTCTCTGGAAATGTGGGTAGAAGTCTGTGTGGGGCTGGTCCCGGGCAGGTGGGCAAGATCTCAGGGTTTGCTCATAACTGGGGGGGAGGGGGACAGCAGCTAGGGGCACAGGTTGCTCTGTGAGCCCTTTTATGCACCTCCACATCTAGGAAAGTCAAAAACCTCCTTTGCCCTCTGCTTTACTCCCTTAACTAACCTGAATGCACCCTTTACCAGCTGCACCTCCTCCCCCACCACTCTTCTAAGCAGCACAGGTTGCTCTTATGTCCATCTTCCAAGCAGACCTGAGACTGGGCTGAGGCTATCCTCAGGGTAGGGGTGAGTAACCTCAAGGGCTCAAGAATTTGCTATACAGGACTGACTAGTCTATCCTTGAAACCAGCCTAGAGCTATTTAAAGAAAACTACAGAAAGGGCCTAAAGTTGAATCCCACAACACATTCCTCTGTTCCTCTGTCCTTCATGCCCTTCTTTTTTCTCCATCATTTCCCCCTACTTAAAAAAAGGGGGGGCCAAGCCCCACCAATTCGGTTTTTTACATGAATAATAAGTTTGCCTCCATTGTCCACACATGCCACATGACTTCACCCAGCGGCTGGGATGCAGCTTTGCGAAGGTGCTCCTAGCCTCCAAGGCTTCTACTCAAAAGAAAGATAACTTTCTTTCATCCCTTTCAGTGGAGATACGTGGACAGGACAGGGCTTGGAACTCTGTTGTGCTGCCCCTCAGCACGAACACATTTTTTCTGGACGTTGGCCCCTTGCAGTAGCAATAAAAGAAGAACCCTTAAATAGCTTGCATGCCCAACCCTTCTCAACAGCCCACTACCTTGCTTCCCCAGCCTTGTTTAGCATAGGGCCCTGTAGTTTTGTACATACTATCAGTTGCGTTGCAGATGTTCTGCGCTTGCTCAGAGCAGATACCTATGTCGCCCCATCCCCTGGTTTCCTATAATCTCTGTAGTGGCACGTGCTGCTTTTCCCAGCCCCTGTTTTTCCACATATGCAGATGCTCCACGTTGGGAAATGGCTGCTGAGTGGCTGGGAGCTGAGGAGGCTGAGGACTCTGGAGGTAGTGAGGGCCCACAGGATAAAAGGAAGAGAGGCTTTGGACCAATATAATAAAGAGTAGTTTTTTAAGAAAAAAATGTTTTTAGCCTATTGAGATTTTTAACTTCCACACAGTGAAAATAAATAACTTGAGTATTCTCATCGCCTAGGTTAACTTGCCAACATTATTGACATTATTAAATACTTTGGCAGTTCTTTTCAGCATCCATTACTAAGCAAATCGGGAAGAGATAGTGATGTTCTCACAAAAACTGTCCTGTTGCTACAGCCAGCCTTGATGATTCCTACTTGGACCGCTTCAGGCCCTTGAGAATGGTTTTCTCACACTTTTTCAGATTTGTTTTGACTTAAGTAATGAAGCTTCTCCCCACAATGGGGTCAGGGAGATGGAGTTGAGCCTAGAAACTACTGGAAACTGCAGTTCCTTCAGAAGAAAATGTGTATCAAGGTAAATACACCAGAAGAGCGTTTTTGTTTAATTACAGAAAATTCCCAAACATTCTAAAGTAGAGAAAATAGCATAAACAGTGACCTGACCCTGTTTCAATGGGTTCAGACTTTGTCTTCATATCTACATCCACCTTCCTTTCCTGAGCACTAGATCTTTCTCTGCACATCTTGCCAGACCTGTCTATTCAGATTCCAAAACAATGTGTGTGACCTTCAAGTACAAGACCTGCAGTTTCCATTGGCACCCAAAACACCTACTTGGTGCTTGATACACGATTTATTTTTTCTTTTATTAAATTGGTGAATGATGGAATCATTTTAACAGAATCCGTTTTAAATTATAGGCTCATGTTGAGTGCCCATTTTCAAAGAAGAATTAAAAATCAGACAAAAGTGAACCACACGTTATTGAGAGGTTGATACAGTGCCACAGAGATGTAAAAACTTCACATCAAACTTTCAAATTCCTCATGTCCAATGAGGGACTTCACTGGACCTGGAGGAAGTTAGAATGAATATTAGGTTATGTTTCTTTGTCATTGAATTGGGATTAGGGGGATCATATTTAGCATCAGTGGCATACATGCCTTCTGGTGGAAGCTTATGTTTTTAGCGGATGCTCTTCCACATCTGTAACTTCCATGCTAGGTAATCACAGGAGATTGAATACCCAAACACATGGACCAAGGGCGGTCAATGGTGACTTACTGACAGAGGCAGGGACACAAGAAGTGCCCACAAAAATGACCAAATCTAGTGAGAGTCATATAGATTGTAGAGTTTTGAAAGGGAAAAAACATAATTTTCAGTTGATATGATTGTGCATTTATAAAAGATGGGCTCCAGAATTTTTGTTTTTATTATTGTGTAGTTAGGGTTGTCAAGAACAGCTTCCTGGAAAGTGTCTGAAGTAAGCACATTTTGATAACTGGTTAAGGACCTTGGACTTGGGGAAGGGAAGCAAATTGAGGCCTCTTGTGAATCATTGTTTTATTTATAGCTTAGAAAACTAGGTAGTAATATGTAATTTAAAATTAGGAGGGAAAGGTAAAGTTGAGCAGCACCTGAGAATTATACATTAGCATCGGTCCAATGTTAACACCCAGGTTTTAATGGCTATTGTGCAGTTACTTGGAGTCTCTGTATATAGGAAATATGCACTGGAGTATTGAGTATTAATAGGTCATACTATCTCCAGCTTACAAATGAAAAACACTCAAAACATGACGGGGATGATAGAGTACCACAGCCTATTTCTACAACTTTTGTGTACATCTGAAATAATTTTAAAATAAAATGTTAAAAGGGGAAAATATTAACCCTAATAGTATTTATCCAAATAGCTAATATAGTATAGGAGAATATGTTGAAATTACATGTGCCATCTCTCTAGCTTTTCTGCTGTTCATGTGCTCTACAAAAATAAAATAAAATAAAAAGATAATGTCCTTCAAAAATTATGTCAGTAGAATAATGCCATTAACAGAATACATAAAGTAATTCAATATATTAGTTGACATGCAATTTCCATTTGCTGTCTCTCCTTCTGAAACAGAGTGACACTAGATTAAGTAGAAACTGAGATAAATAATGTTATGAACCTATGAACCACCATGTGTCAGGAAAACCATTCCCAGGTCCTCTGCAATATCGGAACATGCTTTTAATTACTGAGCCATTTGTGATACTGTGCCAACAAAAGGTCTTCACTGGTACTACCTCTTCTAACAAGAATTAATTTACAAGAAATATACTTACATAGATTTTCACATAGTGTTGAGATTTCAACTCACAGATGTTGGAGAAAAAACAATTTTCAGACTGTTCAATGACCAAGGCAAACCCAACAGTATCACTCTCAAACACACAAAAGTCCAATTAAGTAAAGACACGGAGGAAAAGTCAAAGACTGGTTAAGAGGAAGACCTTATTAAAAATATCCATCTCCTCCCCTCCTCCCATTTCCCTCCCACTCCCCCCATTCCCCCTCCGCCTTACTCTCCAGTCCTAAGAGAAGTCAGGGTGCCCTGACCCATGGGAAGTCCCCCCTCCCTCCAGGTCTAGGAAGGTGTGCATCTAAACAGACTAGGCTCCCAAAAAGCCAGTGCATGCAGTAGAATCAAAATCAAAATCCGGTGTCATTATCATTGGCTTCTCAGTCCACCCTCATTGTCAGCCACATTCAACGAGTCCAGATTGATCACATGTTCATTCAGTCCCAATCCAGCTAGCCTTGGTGAGCTCCCATTAGATCAGTCCCACCGTATCCGTGGGTGGATGCATGCCTCGTGGTCCTGTGTTTCTTGCTCATGTTCTCCCTCCTTCTGCTCTTCATCTGGGCCTTGGGAGCTCAATCCAGTGCTCCATTGTGGGTCTCTGTCTCTATCTCCATCTATCTCCAGATGAAGGTTCTATGGTGATATGCAAGATATTAATCAGTGTGGCTGTGAGAGTAGGCCAGTTAAGAGGAACACCTTTTTACAGTAAAGTAAATCCAATTCATCAGAAACACATCAAAGTCAGATGGGAAAGGCCCTACATTTTGAAAAGGTTTTTAAAAAGCAAATGATGACTCTCAGGACTGTAGTGTTATTTCATTTGTATGTTAGTAAATAGAGATTGACTGATGAAGAGAGAGTAAATAGCCATCCTGGCCAACCTTACAAACCATGCAGTGGTGACACACACCTTTATCCCAGTAGCCAGACTAGTTTTCCATATAAACCAGGTGGTTGTGGTGCATGAATTTAATCCCATCGCTAGAGAAAAGTATAACTTGGAACAAGAGAACTCTCAGTCCATCTCATTTGGAGGATTCATTGAAGCCAGATTGCCATTTTTGACTGAGGTAGATGTAAGAGCCAGTAGCTGGCTGTTTTGATTTTCTGTCCAGCACACTTCGTTTTCCTAAAAATGCAATTTAAACTGTGAGGCTATTCCATTTGAGATCATTCACAACAGTCACCATAATTTGAGAAAACATCAAGGAAGACTACTTTGAATGTGAACAAAGAAAAGACATTGAGACTGAAAACCGATGACAAACTGGACTCATGTCATGAATATTGATACTGAATCTCTGCAAAGGTTAAAAATGGAGTGTCCATATGTGCTGGTGCCATATAGTGTGCATTTTCCATAGTTCAGTAATGAACGGGATATGAAAGTTACTTTGAAATGTCATGAATTTAAATTCTTCATGAGTGTAACCAGACGGGCTACAGCTGTGTCATATGGGAAAGCCAATTATCAGCTGTTTCAATCACTAAAGTTACTTATAGCCTGTTGCATGGTGTGTATTACTTAGCCCACCTTAAACATTAAGGACTGACAGTGTTCCTCTTCAGCTCCTCCACAGATTTTATTATTTCTGTCGAGTTCCTACATGATATTTGACTTGCTTGAGAGAATAATCTCTTTCACAAGTTGCTAACGCTGGTAACAGTCAAGAAAAGGTCTCACATTGTGTGATAGTTGGCAAAATCAACTTCTTCATTCCAGGACCCACATAGCTAAGGACAAGGCTTAATTCTTCCAGAACAATCAATTCCTCAGTTGCCCACACATGTACATGTATACCTAGCTTTCTCCTCCCCTCCTTCCCTGACTTTCCCAGAAAAAAAGTTGACCAAGGCCAGCCCTGGTCAGGATCCCTCATCTCCAAATGCTGCTATTTTTGTATCTGCAGACACTAGAAAACTATCCTGACAATACACATTTGGTCTTATTCACAACAGTCAGCTCTTCCATGTCTTTAACATTAAACTCCATTATTCCTGTGAGAATTTCTCTGTTTTACATAGAACCATAGAAAACTATGCAAATATACTACCAATTCACAATACATATGTTATCATCTTACAGGGTAAAAAAATCCGAACTGCTTAAACTACAGAGTTTTACCATCATCTGTAGCAAAGAACATTTTTTAAGTGATGTTTGTTTCTTAAAAATGAACCATCAAGAAGATTAGTATGCACAGCACAGGAAAGTGTTCCACATGGATGAAGGATCATCTAAATTTACATCCATATGGCCCCTCCTGATTTACCTCATCCAAATATTCTTCAAATTTCTACCAGCCTCACATAAAACCAACCCAATTACAAAATCCTGATATTGTCTCAGACATGAATGGCAGCTAATTGTTTTTACTGTTTTGTACCTCTCATGTTTGTATGGTGCTTTCATTGGTTAATGAATAAAGAAACTGCCTTGGCCTAGTTGATAGGGCAGAACTTAGGTAGGCGGGGTTTTTGTGTTGCTTTCATTGGTTAATGAATAAAGAAACTGCCTTGGCCTAGTTGATAGGGCAGAACTTCGGTAGGCAGGGAAGACAGAACTGAATTCCGGGAGGAAGAAAGCAGAGAGAGATCTGGCATGGAGCCACCAGAGTCAGACATGCTAAATCTTTCACAATAAGCCACTGGCTCGTGGTAATATACAGATTAATAACAATGGGTTAATTTAAGATGTGAGAGTTAGCCAATAAGAGCTAATGGGCAGCCTTTCTGTGTTCAAACAGGCTGTCATTCTTGTTTGTACCTGTTACTATGCATCCATGCTTGTTGTTCTAACTCCCTGCAGAACTAAACAAAACTCTCAGTTTGGGATTATATACATGGTTACATATGTGTGTAGCAACATGAATGGAGGTTTCACTTAATAACAGATGCCATCCATCTTTAGCCTCAATGACAGTTAGAACCAAGACAAAACTATACAAGAGTGTATTGAAGCAAATTCTCCCTCAATCACAACTATCAAGTTCAGAGTCAGTTATATCAAACTAGAGTTTAAACAATAGCAAACCCTCACTTCTAATATCTGGACTTTAGCTGTATCACTTCAACACTGCTGTCCAAATATCATGTTGTAGCATTTAGAACTGAAGGTACTGACAACCTCCTCCTCACTGTATCCTGTTAGGCTAAAGTCACAAACAAAAATCAGGGATGTACGATGTCCCATTCTGTCAGGTCAGGTCACTAGTAAGGACCTGAAAGGTGCCTTTGTTCTGCCTTCGTATAAAAACCCTGGCTTCACTTCTCCCAGCACAGACTTGGCAGCAACTCCAGAGCCTCCCCCAAGATGCTGGTGCTCCTGTTCACAGCAGCCTTGTTGGCCCAGAGCTCAGTTCAGAGAGCAAATGCAGGTATCAAGAGGGACTGAAAGTGGCAGAGTGAAATAGGAGTTGGTCAACACATGAAGTTCAGGCTTGTGAGGAAAATAAAAAATAAAACAAATAAGAAACTGAGGCACAGAGTAAGAGAGCAGATATTAGAATATTCATATTATCAGTTTTGCACTAGACCTTAGACTTTGCTTATATCATAATTTAAGAAACAATTCTTATAGCAACATAACATGAGTGCATTTGTGAAAAGACCTTTTCCGTGGGGGATGATGAATGGGAGCATGGTCAGTCGACAGAGGGAAACTGAGTTTTCAAGGTTGTTATGATAAGTCAATTGTGAAAATGCTGGCTTTGCTGTACAGAAGATAGAAACATGAAAGAAGTGGATACATATCAGGGGTGTTTTTATGAAAAGGAAAAAATATTTTAAATTAGGAAATACCAGGGAAGAGTTTTTTAAATAGTTTTTTTTTTGCAATTGTTAGTGTATATGTGAATATGTATGATGTGAGTGAGAGGAGGAAAGAGAAAAGCACAAACACACCAAGACCAACTCACACGCACACAAACGTACACACACAAAGAAAAAGATACAGAGAGAAAGGGAGAGAGAGAGTTTGAAAACTTCTTCACATTTCAACCAGAAGACAACATAGTGTCACCAAGACTTCTACTTCTGCAAAGTGATTCCAAGAACTTTAATTAAAGTTATCACGTAGGCACTTTTACCCACTGAGATAAATTACTGAACATACTTAGGTATTTTAATGACCGACATACACTACTCAGTGGACACAGTAATTAAAACAGTGTTTACTTTTATTTCCATTCATGAAATGCCTAGAGATATATCGTTTGAGAAATAAAGAACATGAATAAAAACAAAAAGAAAGTAAACCTATCAGACCGAAATTCCCAATTAAAATGAGGAATAACTGTATGTCTTGGTAAGGTTAACAAAGAACAAAATATTGATTGCTACTGATCACAGAAACCATCTGGGCAGCAGTGCCAGCAACATTACCGAAGAATAACATTCTACTTGGAGGGCAAGAAGAGGTAGTTGAAGCCTATCTTTATTTGCAGCTGGAAAATGTTATAAGTAACTTTCAATTATTTTGTGCTTATTTTTTAGTGATCATCTATGAAGCCTCTTCTTCTCAGCTCTTAGGTAAATCCGGATCCATCCTCTATTGAACTTCTATGCACCCTTTACTTTTGTAATTACTTAGTTCTGAAATATCATATCATTTTTTGGTTAATGAAACTAATATGTGACACTTTCCACTTAGATATGTAGGAAAACTTCCATTCATTGTGTCTAGAACCAAGAGAGGGAAATGCATCAAAAAAATAGGGAGCCAGACTTTTATACCAGGAACATTTTTCTAATCCACATATTGAAGCAATGGCTTGCATGTGATGAGCATACTAAAGTCCTTGTGTAAAATCCTCCATGGTTCTATGGGTTGCTCAAAGAAAACTTCTCTCATCTGAATTTATAATAAGAAATATATGCTTGCACACTACATACACGATTTCACAGATCACGTGCTCCCTCATTTTTTAAAACTTTTTTTTTGCACTTAGCTCTGTATCCATAGCTGACTAATACATACAAATGCACTGCATGAAAAGAGAGAGGAACAAGTTTTAATATCTTTCAAATATTTCTTTCTTGTTCTACACATTGTTACAGAACCCTGAATACCATGATATATTTAAGAATAGGGCATTGCTGCTACATGATGCTACTCTGCCTAATTCTAGCTAATATCATTGAAAAGTCCTTCCCATTTCATCATTTTGGTGTGAAAATTATAAGGAACACATATTTAACTTTAATACAACAAATATAAAAACAAATATTTGTCCAAAGATATAAAACATAAGAAAGTTTTGTAAATGCTTTCCAAATTATATTTCAAGAAGAATCAAAGACATAAAGTTGGGAGGGGTGTTCTTGGAGAAAGAGAAGTGTAAGCTCCATCTACATTGATCTGATCCCATACAGGGGAAGAGTAGCAAAATCAAGTCAATAGTCAACAGCTTCAAAAACCCTCCCCTGGACAATTCCCACCAAGACCTTCTGCTGCTGCTGCTGCTGCTGCTGCTGCTGCTGCTGCTGCTGCTGCTGCTGCTGCTGCTGCTGCTGCTGCTGCTGATGATGATGATGATGATGATGATTGTGGTGATGATGACAATGAAAATGAAGATAATGGTGAAAATAATGATGACGATGATAAGGGCAGTGAAGAAGATGGAAATAATCCAGAGGGACCACCACAGGGACCACAACAGCACCCTCGCCCTCCTAAACCTGGAAACCAACAAGGCCCACCCCAGCAGGCAGGTCCACAGCAAAATCGTATTCCTAGACCTGGAAACCAACAAGGCCCACAACAAAATGGCCCTCCTCAGCAAGGAAACCAACAAGGCCCACAACATCAGAGAGGCCCACAGCAAAAAGGCCCTCCTCGACCGGGAAATCAACAAGGACCACAACAGCATGGAAGCCAGCAGCAAAATCGCCCTCCTAGACCTGGAAACCAACAAGGACCACAACAGCATGGAAGCCAGCAGCAAAATCGCCCTCCTAGACCTGGAAACCAACAAGGACCACAACAGCATGGAGGCCAGCAGCAAAATCACCCTTCTCAACAAGGAAAACATCAAGGCCCTCAACAACAGGGAGGCCAGCAGCAAAATCACTCTCCTAGACCTGGAAACCAAACAAGGGCCACCTGAGCAAGGAAGTGAGGAAGAGACAAGTAACCTGTAGAAATTTTCTCCATAGTGCCACAAGGTTCCTCAACAGGTCAGTGGTAATCAGTTACTTTTTCCTTCACACATGTCACAAACTCTAGAGATCACCACCATCTTCTTAAAGGAATAGATATCTTCTACATCTAAACTTTAAATGTCCTCTGTAACTTAAAGTTTGTTGATAGATGTGATTTAAATTCAATTTCCATAAAATGTCTTAACTCTAACAGAGTTCGATATCAAAAATCTTACAGATATCTCAGGATATGTTGACTTGCATGATAGAACTTTCTTCTCCATGACTTGGATATTTCTATAAATGCAATGATTTCTTAGGAAACAGATGTTCATTGCTTTTATTTACCTAGAGTTTTTTTTATAAATATCATATATCTATGGACCTTACCAGCAAATGAAATTTATAAATATGTTATGTATATCTTAGTGCAATCTTTCATTCTTATTTTTGGGGAGTTTGTAACTGTCCTTTCATTGAGTTTTAAATTTTGTTGTGTTTTAATTAAAAAGTGAAAATATGAAATACATGTATGTTCTAAAACATGAGGAATCTTTAAAACTTCCAAAATATTTTATCCTTAATTCTTTGAAACTGAATTTGTTATTCCTTGAATGCTCTCATAAAATTTTTATTACATTACTTAGATCACATTCTTATTTTACTCCAACCACACAATTCTTGATGAAAACTAGACTGACTCTAGACTGACTTTCATGGAAGTAGCACAGTGTTAGATTCTCAGATGTGACAAATTAGGGTCATTCTGAAATTTGGACACTTAATCTTCTGTTTATGTAATTCTTATGAATCAACCATGGCAGTGTGAAATATAGAAGATATGCTAAAATATGTGAAGTTTTCTTTACCTACTCATATTCACATGTTAATCATATTCATCTACAATATGAGTGCAGGTTCATATCATAGGGAAAACACTCATTTATATGACTGCCAGTATTCTCAATAAGTCATGGAATATCCTTCTTCTCTAGAGTAGTTCTCTGATTATATATTAACATGCTTTGAAGACTGAAACCAGTATTGTCACCAATCCTATAACTGTAATTTTTTTTTATCATAAGGGAGAGTAGCCTGTTTGCGGCTATTCTCAGAAATGCTGGAAACTACCAAATTTAGCTGTAAGACATAGTTTGGAGTTCAATGTGTGTAGGTTAAGAAAATCATCAAAAAAACAATAATAAATGATGTTACATAAATAAAAATATTATAAATTACTCAAGTGACAAAATATAATTATTAGACAAATTTTCCTCATGCAAATACCTAGATTAAATCATTCAATGCCAAAAAATCTGTGAAAAACCTCAATACATGGAAGAAAATTTTTGTGTGTTCAGTGTTTAGCATCTTACCATCATTCTTTATATCAATCTTTTTATCGTGTATGTATTTAAATTTTGACAACTTCACACATATATGCATTTATTGTATTTATCTCTGAATCACCTTTCTACTTTTCTAAAAACTCCCCACACATAGCCCAAGTTTCTTTTTTATATTTACGTTCATATCTACATCAATATTCTTTTCTGTATGTGTCCAACTATGCTGCCTGCTGGAATATTTCTATAAGACATATATTCCTTAAATAACCAAATACCTCATCCATGGCAACATGTAGCCTAAAAATATAGCTTTAAGGCTGACATAAAACTCTGTAGTAGAGTACTTGTTGACGTGCATGAATCCTGGAATCACACTCCACCACATAAATAAATATTTCATTTTGCCTGCCACATGGTACTTAAAATTCAAAGAAACTATGTGTAGGGTTAAGGCAGCCCCTTTAGGGGGCGGGTTTGCTTTGGGCGAATGCGTAGGGATAAATCGGGCACGTGGGAGGCGGCCCCTTCCTTTTTCTTTCCTACCTCCTGTGCTAAGCGGGAACTTCGGTTCTGTAAGTTTTATTTAATCATTAAATTTGTATATATTCTTTAATTTTGCCTGCATTTATTCATGCTGATACATTTGGCACCCACCCCATGGGGCTTTGCGGAGACCCGGCCCAAATTGGAGTCTCTTGGGGCTGCCGCTGCGGCGGGCTCCCTGGGTGCGTAGACTGTACCCTTTCAGCCGGCCCGACTACAGTTGGGGACACAGCTGAGATTCTGAGCAACTCGATCTTTCCTGGTGCTTGCTAGAAAATCAAGCGGGACGGGAGAGATAGCACTCCCCGGCGGTTTGGAATCTGCAGCGCCTCTGTAACAGCGTGATCAGTCTCTGTTCTCCTCTCACCTCCGCGGGCATTCAGGTTACGTGACGGCGGCCCTGAGAGCCTGCTCAAACACCACGGTCCCTTTGATTTGTTCACTTTGGCAGCTTTCTCTCTGTTCCTTTTCCAGCCCAATTGCTATTAATCAGCCTGGTGTCTGCTCCAATTTTGTTTTTGAGTCATTTATTTCAGACTTAGGCCACGTGGACTCAAGTGGACTCCTTCACGACCACTGGCAGGAACCGGTCATTGTAGGTAAAAGAATTTTTTCTTTTATAAATAAAATGTCTGAGAACGTAACTGTTTCAGATTTCAACAGCTTTTTTGAGTGTACCATGTGGGAGATTTTACAAGAGGTGTCTATCACAACACATCTATGAATATTTCTGGGATTCTTAATTTTCCTTAGCACTATATGGTTTGATAATAGGAAAATGATATAATCTCTTAAGGCAGAGGTTGAATGTTTAAAAACTATTAAGAATGACAACAATCTTCTCAAGAATCAGTTTGAAGTTCTCCAGGAAGAAAACAGATCTCTGTTTAACATGACTCGGTTAACTGAGCAAAATTTAGAAAAGGTACAGGCTGATGTTAAGGAGAAACTCATTACTATGGAAGAAGGAACAGCTGAATTAGATCGTAAGTTCCAGCAGTCCCTTTCTGTAGGAACTGAAACATTAACTGAGAGAATCAAAACTGCTGAATGTGACAATCGAATTTTGTCTAAAGCTTATGACAGATTGGCGGAAAGATTATCAATACAAGAAGGCATGGTTTATGCCATAAAAATTATGTCCAAAGATGACAAGTTATCTCTAATGGACAAATTTCATACTTTAGAATCCTCAATGAAGGCTTTGGAACATAATTCTGGACAGGAGATTCAGACATTGTGAATAGAATTGAAAAGATTGAGGAATTTCTAAATTCTGATGAAGAAGAGCAAAGGGTAGAAAGGAAAATTTTAACTACATCTGTGGATAAATCCCTCCAGGAAAATTTCCACAATGCTCTACCTACAGCTCTACATGCCTTTCCAGTAATAACAACAGAAAAAGTGATTGGTTCCAAAAACCCTAGGGTCAACAAGGAAGATACATGAGAGCCTGTCCTTATGAATGATCTCAAAGAAATTAAACAGGCTGTCATGACTTTTGGGATGCATGCCTCTTTTGTTAAAGAGATGCTAAAATATTGGGCCACAACAAGCAGAGCAACCCCCTCGGACTGGGTCCAGCTGGGTCCAAGGACAATTGCTGTCCTTGAGAGTGGACTGCAATTGAAATGGAAATGCTTATTCAGGCAAGAGGCTAGACTTTAGAACAGCAGGAAAAGGCAAAGGGAATTGACATTTCCCTAGATAAAATTCTAGGTGAAGGGCTCTTTTGTGACCCTCAAGAACAAGCTAATTTGGATGAAAACACACTCTCCATGTGTACTACAGCAGCCTTAAGGGCTTGGGACAGAGTACAAGACCCAGGACAGAGAATGGAATCATTTGTCAGAGTTAAACAGGGTCAGAGAGAACCCTTTAGTGACGTTTTACAAAGATTAACTAAGGCTGTACAAATAGGGATATCTGACCCAGAAGCAAGATGTATAATAATTGAGTCTTTGGCTTACAAAAATGCAAATGTGGAATGCAAAAAGATCTTAGGGCCTTTAAAGTTCAGATCAGCGTCCTTGGAAGAATGGGTCTTGCATACACTAAATGTTGACACATTTGACTATGGCACTGAAGCATGGGTAGAAGAAGCAATCTCCAATGGTAAAAGGAGACACCAGAATACCAAATGTTTTAATTGTGGCAAAATGGATCATATGAAAAGGAACTGTAAACAACAGATTTTCAGAAATAATAATAATGCATCTTCTAGAAATAACAGAAATAGAAGGACTCAGCCTTCAGGTTTATGTAGAAGATGTGGAAAAGGCAGACATTGGACTAATGAATGCAGGTCTACAGCAGATAGACAAGGCAAACTGATACAGACGGGAAACATGAGAGGGGGACTCACAGGCCCCCATGGCAAACATGGTTCAGTCATTTCCAGTTTCTGCAGAGAACATGCCTCGTCAGGACAATTAGGAAGCCACATGCCTACTGTTACAAGCAATAGTAATCAGAAAGATGAGTTATGTGTGTTTTGGCAAACTTCAATAAATGATCAAAGACCTAAGCTGAGAGTGTGTGTAAATGGCATTTTTATTACTGGCCTGCTGGACACAGATGCTGATGTAAGTATCATTACCCCAGAATCTTGGCATCCATATTGACCTCTTCAGAATGTAAATGTTCAGCTCCTGGGAATTGGAACCCTATCTCGAGTAAGGCAGAGCACGAGATGGGTTGAATGTATAGGGCTAGAGGAACAAATAGGAAACTTAAGGCCATATGTAGCCAATATTGCAATGAATTTATGGGGTC